>NW_027137568.1:2950627-3244627 GCF_001692895.1 Cenococcum geophilum 1.58
AGAAATTGATAAAATGATATCGGGTTTCCGGGAAATAATATCCGCCTCCGAGCTCCAATTTTTCATACGAAATAATATTTGGCAGAAGTCATTAAGGAATGACAAGAAAAAAATCCATAGAAATCGATCAAATGAATTATAGAAATATAGTAGTAGGTATAGAAATTTCACTATAATTTATCGATGAATATATAAAATGTAAAAAATGAATATATATTGATTCATTGATTTTATGTATAATATACTGCTTGGTATATATCAGCCCATATCGCTCCGGGCCAAAATTTCTTAATCGTTATGAGATAAATTCGGATTAAAAAAAATTTAGCGACCGGATCTAGCGAGAAGCATCAGAAATCCAATTAAAGGAATCCCATTCGGTTTATTCGGGACCGAATAAATCATAGATCCGCCTAAAACGAAAAGATCGCAGAATCTCGAACAAAATGAAATTTGATATAAGTTTCCTTTCGATAGAATAGAATTCGAAGGAATAACGCATCAGAAGACAGCTGATAAATCAATACCCGACAATCATAGATCCAAGATCGATATAGATTTATTCCCTATATCAGGATCCGATTCAGACGGATAAAGGGCAATAAATCCCAAATTATGGGAAAATTCCAGAGATCATAGTTCCGGAAGTAGATAATTTATATTCCAATTTTAAAAATATATGAAAAATCGACCGCATGGAAATTAACGGTGCCAATCATTTAACGAAGGATCCCCCCATTCGTATCGAATTCCGGGGTCTATAGATATCGAGAAACTTCATCCGTTTTTTCTTTGAGGTTGTGGATATTTAGATGTCCCGTTGTATCTATGGGGCGGATTTTGGCATCCATTCATTCTCCCAAATACAGAGGATTATCTTGTCTGAGAATACTGGGAAACCAAGAGCGTCATTCGAATAATGGCTTATATTATAGAGAGATAAATATCGGCTGGCGGAAAATTTGGGATCCCAATATGTCTTAATTATTAAACGATGGCCGCAGGATATATAAAATCTAATAATATGATATTCATAGATCGCAATTGATGGGACGGTATTGATATTCCTGTCCGACTATCGGAATGCACTAATATTTCGTGTGCACGATATTTGACGAGAACCAAGCATATCCTCGGACCTTAGGGGTCCCGTCCATGAATATATCATCGTCAAATTGTGATGGATGAGCATTAGATCCGGACGATGGAACATCAAAAACTCATGAAAGGAAGATTGGGAATAATGAAAGGTTCGTTGTAACGGATGGTGAATTCATTGTGCCTTAAAGTGAAGAGAGCATAAATATTCATCCTAATTGGATTCATGATCACGTCGGGGGGGGGTGGTCGAGTATATATTCTAGGGAGGATCTCAAATCATGCGAAAACATGCTGAATCTCGGAAGATAGGCAGAATAAAAATGGGAGAAATAATAGCAAAGGCGGGTCGATGCCCAAATTCGAACGGGTAACATATCCCCAGGTTGAGGATAGAATGCGCGGATGATTGCATTACCGGACTATTCCGGCAGCCATCGATGAGGACATTACACCTTTCGGAATCCATGGAAGATGCGCAATTCCCGGATCGATTTTTCGGAAAAGGGGTGGGATTCGATTGAGGACAAAATGAGGAATTCGGCGGGATGGGAGTGACTCGTATGACGGGATCGCTCGTAGGATAGATAATCACGGTGGCTGTGCGCATAGGCGGAAGAGAATTCAATGCATCCATCGAAGAGGCCGATCCTGCATTAAGATGGATGGATGGATCCACGTGATCCGGGCGAATCTCGGATCGATTGCGCAAAAGAAAAAGGTAGGGCGATTAGCAGAAGACCTATACCTACTACCCCTATAAAGAGTAGGGGAATTATAGGCCACTAATAATAACGATAAGAAGGTAAAGATCCTTATAGAAAGGTTCTTCCCCTAACTAGCTCTAGTAGACCTCAGTAATATTATAGGTGAAATACCGGTAACTTGCCTACGGGTTAACAGCGATATAATAATAGAGGAAATGGCTAGAACTATTAGCTGCCTTTTAAATAATATAGCACTAGGACTAGATAGGATTCTAAATAAGGCCCTAAAAACCTATAGGCTACTTATAGCACCTTGGTTTACAGATATAGCCAGAGCATACTTTACTATAGGCTACTACCTATAACTTAGAAGATCTATAACGACGGTTATCCTATAAAAAAAAGGTAAAGTAGATTACTTAATCCCAGGAAGCTACCGCCCTATTACCTTAGAAAACACCCTTAGTAAGATCTTAGAAAGGGTAATAGCAGAACATATAGTAGACACGGTAGAGAAACACGCTCTACTACTACAAAGCTAAATAGGGGCAAGAAAGAACCGCTTAATACTATTAGCACTTACGCTACTCGCTACTACTATTAAATCTGTATGGGCGATGCGAAAGGACTTTATAGTATTAATGCTTAGCCTAGATATTAATAGTGCCTATAATAATATACCCCACGAGCGTCTCCTATATATCCTTAGGGTAAAGGGCTTCCTAAAATAGATTATATAATTTGTCTAAGGGTTTATAAACTAGAAAGAAATATTACTAGTCTTTAGCGGATACTAGAGCCCCCCTATTATAGTTACAATAGGAATACTATAAGGATTACCCCTCTTGCCTATACTCTTCCTTTTCTTTATAAGCAACCTGCTTAACTCCTTTAAGGAAGGGGCGACCTAGGGGATAGGCTTTATTAATAATATAAACCTAATTATATATGGGCTAATAGCCGTAGAGAATTATAGAATACTAGAGAAAGCCTATAATACTTATATAGAATAGGCAAAATGTTATAAAGTCTAATTCTTACTAGAGAAATACCAGCTAATCTATTTTATAAGAAAACGCAACTAATCTATAGATCTCTAGTATATAATTCACATTTAAGGCTTTAGGGGTTAACTAGTTTAGGGCCTAAGGGTATTAGGAGTATAGGTAGACAGTAAGCTCTAGTAGAGCGTATATGCGGCGTAAGTGGCCTATAAAGGCTAAGCACAGTTTATTACTTTATTTAGGATTATTAATTTTATATAGGGTCTATGCTTCTAGAGGTTACGCCTACTATATATAGTAGTTGTCTAGCTAACCATAATATATAGATCTAGTATTTGGGCCATTAGAGAAACTAAAAAGGGCCCCCCTAAATTACTCCTTAAACTACTTTAAAAGGTCTAAATAGCCTGCCTTTAGAGTATTATAGGCGGGTATAAGCGAACGGCCATAGCACTGCTTAAGAAGGAATTTAATATTCCCCCCCTATAGTTATATATTAAAGCCACTGTAATATAAAGGACATAAAATAAACGCAACTTTAATGTTATAAAGTATATTAAGACACGCCTAAGTAAACTATAGAGGAACCTTAGGGTGCCCCGTAGGAGAATAAACTAACAACCCTAAAGTAGGGAAGAGATATTAGAGAAATAGGTAAAGAAAGTAGAAGAAGAATAGTACCGCTTTAGGGCCTAGGCCTATATAGAGGAGAAAGGGAGACATATAAAAGGTTAATAAAGATAACAGTAAGATAGAGAAAGGAGCTAAAGTAGAATATATAAGAACGCCGGGAAACCATCTACCCTAATATAATACTGGTTGGACTAACGCTAGAGAGGTAAATAGGAGTTAAAGGTATAAAGGCTAACTTAGGTAAGATAAACCTAAGCTATAGTATAGTTAACGCTATAGGGGGTAAATACCTAAGGGCTCTAAGAAGGCCTAATAAAGGTAGAAAATATAATAGTAACACTTTTAAGAATAGAAATAATAGGACTAAAAATTGGCTTTACTGGGTAGGTGTCCTAGTAGGTAGCCCGAGATATAAATGTGGCTAGCTAAGATAGACACCAAAACACGTAATACTGCTATACCCCTTACGCACTAATTAAGAAATAATACTCTTAGCAGCTGGTATAGAGAACTATAATATACTACTCTTAATATAAAAAGGCCTTAAGGTAGTTACCTAGTGGCTTATTAGTTAAAATGTGCTAAATTAGTTCTAGGTTATAAGGGAAATGGTAATAGAAGGTAAAGGGGCGAGTAGTAGGTGCCCCCTAGTAACTCTACAGTAGTAGAGTAATAGTTTATAATACTAGCGCGTCCGTAAGCTTGTTACGGCAGCAGTGGTTCCTAAGGAGGTTAAATAGTAAGGTAGTAGAGCACTATAGGCGACTTATAGGCGCTAAGTAGGCGAGTCCTAAAAGGCGGGGAGATGAATTACAGGGTTTTCTCATTTTTCTTAAATAGAGTTTTCTCCCTATATATAAATAAGGAGTAGTCTGCGTGGGCCCAATAGGGATCCAAATTAGACGTTAAGCAATGAATTATTATTATTATTAATAATTTTTACTTTAAACTTATTTATAGTTTCTTATTATTTATATCTTATAATTAAATCTTTAAAGTTCTCTTGCTTTTTAATCGCTATATTAACTTTTTAATCTTTAAATTAAATACTATATTTGCCTAGTAAGTCTTCTAAGTTTATATATCTGTCTCCTAGTTTAACTGCTATTTGCGCTATAGATTCTCTAATCTATAAAGAAGCTCCTTGCCTCTTACTTATAGGTGTTTTAATTTATACTCTAAATTCTTAATTCCTTAGATTCTTTAATCCTAAGCTTGCTTCTAACTTAAGCTTAGCTCTAGCCTTAGTTTAACTAGGCTTACTTAGTATTCTTATCTCTTCTTAAGAGTCTTAAATCTTACTTATCTTGTCTTAAGAGTCTTATACTTTTAGGAAACTTCGTCCTAAGCTTATTTATATATTACTAAACTAAGCTATTACTCTATCCTATTGGTTTTCGTCTATTATAGGTCCTTAAGTATACCTTATCTTATCTTAAGAATCTTAGTTGTCTTTTATCTTGTCTTAAGAATCTTAAGCCTTTAGCCTTTTACCTTTATTAAGTGGTAAGCTAGCACTAGCAGTTATCTGCTTACTTAATTATCTCTAGATATTACTCCTTCCGTTTTATAAAGCGATAGATGCCGTATTTAATGGTGTTATAATACCCGTTACTAAACCTTACTCTATAGCGGTCTTAGTCTTTACTTTTATTACATTATTAAGGTTTAGATACCCCTAGTTAGTTCCTTTACTATCCTTATTACTATTAATTAATAAGTACTTTAACTCTATTATTATTATTACTAATCTTTATCTATATATTGCTATAATATCTTAATCTAGCTTATAGAGTTAATCTTATTCTTTATTTAACTCTTTAATTCCTCTAAGTCCTTTTAACTCTAACTTTTATAGCTAATAGCTTATACTATACTTAGCGTCTTTATAAATTTGGTATACATTATTATAATAAAACATAAAACTTTTAATTAAATATTCTTTTATTCTTTATAGTATACTATTGTCCCTTTATACGTTTATATTATATACTACTAGTCTAGTTCCCTTTACTACGTAATAACTTTAACTACTTTTATAGTCTTTAGCGAAATAACCCTATTTTCCGCAATTTATATAAGCTCTATCTTTAAACCATTACTTTTATTATAGAGTCCGCTTAAATATCTTCTACTACTAAGATCTTTGGTTTAGCCTATGCTCCCTAGTCCTATAATTACTTAATCCTTAACCTCTAGGTTTTTATAGTTTCTTACTCNATNTCTTATAGGNTTCTTTAGTACCGCTTAGGTCTATTAGCTTTACGCTATACTATATTTTCTAATTTAGCTTAGGTTATTACGTACTTTACATCTTATATAACTATAGAACTCTATCTTAACCTCTCTTAGTCTATTCCCTTTAGTAGATCCTATTATTAATCTTTATTACTTAATCTATTAGTTCCTTTAAGGTATCCGCATCTTCTATTAGAATAATTATATCCTAGACTTTAGCCTTAAGTCCTTATTTATACTATGCTATAAGCACCCTATTATTCCACTTAATTTATATTACTAATATTTAAAACTATATTATATACTTAAATACTAAGGTTTACTGTATAATGTTTTAGAGTTTTTTTTCCACTATAGTTGTTACCTCTAGGTCTCTAAATATTTATATAAGTTATTCTATAAATCTATTCTAGCTTAAAAACATAAACCGTACTTCCTAGTTTATAGTTATTATTCCATTTACCTATATTTCTATAAGGTAAGGCTTAAACTATTTAAGTGCCCTTCCTGTTAAGAATAGTTCTATATACGCTATTCGATCTATAAGTATTGCTAGCTTTGCTCCTTCCTATACTACCTTAAAGTATATTTACGTAAGGAATCCTTTAAGCTTTAATCTCTCTCCTAAGAATCTTTTAATTAATAGTAACTTAACCTTTACTACGCCTATCCCATTAATCTTATTTTTAAGTACTATATTATTTTCTGTTAACTAGTTAACTATTTCCTATAATTGTTTTACCGTTACAGGTTGTTGCAAGTTAGTGTCCGCTATACTGGTATTACCCCCTAACCTTAAAGTAGTTACTGCCGTCAATGGCGTTATAGTGGCTGCTTTTAGTGGCATGTTATTTAACTTCCTATATTTAATACCGTAACTATAGTAGTAATTATATAACGGAACCTTATAGTAGTAACTACGGTAGGTTCTGTTAATAGGCTAGGTGTATAGGAAATATAAAGATAGTAGTTAATAACGTAATAATAACTAGTAGAGTGGTTGCCTAATAGATTAACTCTAATTATATTTTAAGAATTACTATAAGGAAGGAACTATCTAGGTAGGGACTAAGGGTCCTTAAATATATAACCGTACTCCTATAAAATCCTTCTTATATATAATGTACGTGTTATATATAAGGTACGTAAGTTCCTCTTATTTTTCTTATTTAATATATAGCATATTATGTGACCTTAGTTACTATTCCTTGTTATATAGTTCCACGGGTTCTATTTTAAACTATACCTATATTAACCAACTAGCTTCCTCCGACTCTTCTCTAAGTAGTCGTAGCATTGTACTTAAAGCGTTTATAATACAACTACCCCGCGAGCTTAACCTATAACTAGGAACGATTTTATAGGTCGTAAAACCTCTTTACGGAGTACCAGAAGCCGGAAACCATTGGTTTAAGATATACTACTAGCATTACGTTAGTAAACTTAAAATAGAATAGTTAACCTACAACCCCTGCCTCCTATACACCCCATTAAACGGCCTTAGTATTGTTAGACTCTAAATAGATAATACCCTATTCCTAGCAGACCAAACCTTTATAAATGCTAAAGAAACTAAACTATAAAAGGTAAAGTTCTTAGTAAAGCCGTAAGAGTAGTTAACTAAGTAGACTCTAATTAAGTTTAATAGAGGCTTAATTATATAAAAGAGCAACCTAATTAAGCTAACTTAGGAACGCCAATGTAAGCTTTAGCAGTGTGGAATTAAACGAGCAACTTAATTGTAAATCTATGGGTATTAAGTGGAATATATATATAAAATGGTGTAGGTAACAGGATGAAATGGGAACAGTGATCTGCAAGCAATATTAATCTGCGATCAATATATTGGGTGGCGTTAAGGCTGTCTCGGCAGCACGCGTAGTCTGTTAGCGACTCAGTCAATCGAGGCACGAGCACGGCAAGAGGGACGCGTAAGCCTGTACGATTGGTAGTCTATAAACGAGGATCTAAAGCTAGAGAAAGGAAAGGAGAAGAAGAGCAGCGCCGGTCGAAGTAGGGTTCTTTTATGCGGTCCTCTAGTCACGTGACCGCGAAGTTCTGCTAAGTTCTGCCAGTTAAGTTCTGCCAAGTTCTGCCAGTGCCGTAACATTACCCCCCCCTCCGCAAAAGCCTGCCCTTAGGCTTTATAGTCTGTATTATGCTTATAAGGCGTTCTTATCTTTATGTTCTTCTAGTAGCTTATTGTCTTCGCTATGCTAGCATTCCATCTACTTATCTAGGTACTTTAGGGGTCCTGGTTTATTAGGGTAGCGGTTATAGAATTCTTAAAGCTTATAGGGACTGCCAATAAAGTTCTATGTAGGGTACTAGGTAGGATCTAGGTTATAGCCTTTCTAACTAACGCGGTACTTTAGCGTTTTCCTTACTAGTTTATAGGTTAGTACTTCTTTAATTTCCTATTCGTTGTCGCCATTAACTTAAATTAGTAGGGGAGGTTCGTTCTTTTGTCTAGGTAATGGGTTATTTATAGCTTTCCGTAGTTTATCTAGTAAGAAAATGGGGTAAACCTTGATTAAATCTGGGAGCTTTACTTTGTATAAGTTACTTATCTTCTTAAGGACCTTATATAGTCCCGCCATCTAATAGTCTAGCTTACGGCTAGGCCGTTCCGTCTTTTAGTTCTTTGTTATAACCTAGACTATATCGCCTATAGTAAAGTTAAGTTCGCGCCTATACTTATTTGCCTACTATTCTATTAATTTCTAGGCCTTTTCTAGATTTATATAGGCTACTGTTTAGGCTTCCTCTAAGCGCTTGGCGTACTGCTAGGCTTCCTTATAAGACAGTTTCTTGTATATAGTCTGTAGTCCTTCTAGTCTATTCTAGTTAAAGCTTATTTGGGGTAAATACCCTATTTCTAGTTAGATAGGTGCAAATCCCGTAAAGTTATAGGGTAGGGTCGCCTGGGCGTAGTTGTTATAGAACACCCCCATAACACCTTGTATACATCTACCTATTTCTACCAACTTAGCAATTAGAGATTAACCGCGAAATAGCAATCTAATAGCAATCTAATGGCAATCTAACGGCAATTTATGGCATTCTGCTATATTCTGCCAAGTTCTACCAAATTCTGCTAAGTTCTGCTAGGACCACGACCTAAACCCTATTCTGCCTATATATGTGTTAACTAAGCAACCAAGTCAACGATATATACCCTTTCTTTCCGTTTTCCTACCTTTTTTCCTTACGTAACGTTTTAACTTTATTACGCAGTTTATATACATAGCTTAATAATACCTACTTCGCTATATATTATTACCGTTTGTGCTTACTCTATAACACTACGTTGCGTTAAAAACTTATACTACCTTCCAAAAATATAGAACGACCCTAAAGCCCCCATAACGGCCGACGCTATTATAGCCGCACTCTAAGAATAATTAGTAGGTATATAGAAGTTCTTTACGGACGCCCTTGTATAGCATTAAGCCACTTTAACTTAATAGCAAGCCGAACAAGAAGTACGATAATAATAATTAATTAAAGCACTTTAAAAAGAAGTCCGTATCCTTAAGATGCCTATATTAAGGCCCTAAGACCAAACGCTATCTCTAGAGATAAACACGCGGAACGCAAGCCCTAAATTAGTAGTAGTTACTTACCCTATAGAGCTAACTACCGTACTAAAACGATCTGAGAAACTACTAGACCCCCTAGTATTTACTAGTAAACAACAAGAGCTTTAGTTATTCTTAAGCTGGCTTAAGAATAAGCTAACTAGTAATACTAACCGCTACCTAACCGAAGCTAACCGACTCTATTACGCCCTAAGTTGACTAGGAAGAGACGCAGCTAACCTTATTAAACCTCTCTAACCAAACTTAGTATAAAGCCTAGTTATACTTCTTAAAGCTATATACAGTAACCTAAACCGCCAAGCTACCGCTTAAAAAAAGATAAACTAAATAACTTAAGAAAAGAAAAGTTTCCTAGTATACTTCTCCAAATTTAACCGCTACGCGAAGAAAATAGGCTAGAATAACTCCGCACTAATTAACAGCCTTATTAAATCCCTAAGCCCTAAACTGAAAACCTTCCTAATAGGCGTAGACCTCCTAGAAACTCTTAACGCCTATATAAACATTATTAACAAACGGTATAATAATATACTACGCCTTATACTAAAGCCCGTTTATTAGTATAATATAATAACCCTATAAACGCCTACTAAGTTATTATCTCAACCTAAGCACCTTAACGCTATGGATATTAACACTAGGACCCTAGGATACGCCCTATTAGGGTCCTCTAAATAAGAATAACGTATTAAGCTAGGCCTCTACTTTAAATATAAAAGCGGCTTCTACCTCTTAAACCACTACTCTATCCCTATGCCCCGAAATAATTTACAAACGGCTAGTACTGGCAGCCGTTTACTATATTAATCTTCCAGTTACCGTCTCTAATCTTTATCTAGTTCTAGCCCTATGTCTAGTAAGCACTACTTATAAGGACAAAGCTCTAACCGACGTCCTATAAGAACCCCGCCCTAATTACCTCTAAAAGGAAGGTCCTGGAGCTAAGTCGCTCTCTAGGACGGCTCTGCTATAGGATCTCGTTAAACGCATTTAATGTTATAAACTCCGACTCTTAGAACCGTAGCATAACTATCAACTGCTACCTTTAGCAGAATAGTTAAAAGGCTAACGCTTAAATCCTAATTAATACAGGAGCTAGCGGCATAGGATTTATTAATAGGATCTTTACGCAAGATAATAGTTTTACCTTAACCCCCCTTAACCGGCATATTAACGTATTTGGATTTAATAGCAAACGCACTATCTTAGGCCGTATTACCTACGTGGTAGCCCTAAGACTCTAATACCTAAACTATAAAGAACTAATTAAGCTTTTTGTTACTACCCTAGGTTACCTAGTAATCCTTAAACAACCCTGGATGAAGCTATATAAGGTAACCATTAATTGGGACAACCTTAAGCTTCTATTTACCGCCTTCTATTGCAAGCAGAAGTATTATACGACGTACCACCTTAACCCTAAACTAAAATCTAGGAAATCCGCTAAGATCTACTAGCCCAAGATTTCTACCGATATCTATTAAGGATCCAGAAATTCTACTAAACTCTATAAATTAGCCCTAAGTACTGCACCGCCCTAAGCTAAGCAAAAGCTTAAGCTCTATATACGAAAATACCAGAAGAACTGGTATTCTACTATAAAAAGGATTCTTAAAGAACCCGAACCTAAATCTAACACTAACTTTGTACCTAATACCGAACCTAAACCTAAATAAGAAACTATAGACAATTTGAGCAAGCTCGGCACCCTAAATATCCGCATAATTGGAGCTACCCCGCTAGCGCAACTTGCTAAGAAACCCGAATATACGATCTTCGCTGTTACAATGGCCGATATTAAGAAGGCCTTAGTACCAAAGAAGCACACTAACCCTACTACGAAGGTATTAATAGAGTATCATTATCGCCTAGATGCATTCTTATAAAAGGAAGCCAATAAGCTACCAGAATACCGACTATATAACCATAAGATTATACTCAAAGAAGAAAAGTAGCCTAGATTTAGACCCTTATATGGGATGTCTTAAAATAAACTCCAAGTATTACGAAAGTATTTAGACGAAAACCTAAGCAAAGGATTTATTAAAGTAAGCTTGTCGCCTGTGGCCGTACTAGTAATCTTCGTTAAGAAACCTAGTGGCGGTCTGCGCTTCTGTGTAGACTACTAAGCTCTTAACGCCGTTACCGTTAAGAACTAATACCCGATCCCGCTAATACAAGAGACGCTAAACCAACTAAGTAAGGCTCGTTATTACATAAAGCTCGATATTATCTCTGCATTTAACCATCTCCGCATTATAAAAGGGGATAAATGGCTTACTGCATTTCGTACCTAATATAGACTATTTAAGTACTTAGTAATACCCTTTAGCCTCACAAACACTCCGAGCTCGTTTTAATATTATATAAATAATACCCTACGCCCCTACCTGGATATCTTCTATACTGCTTATATTAATAATATCTTAATATACAGTAATAACCTAACTAAATATCGGAAACACGTTAACCTTATTCTATAAGCCCTGCATAGAGCTAGTCTATAATTAGATATAGATAAATACAAGTTCTATAAAACGGAAGTCCTATACCTTAGACTCCTTATTTCTATAAACGGTATATAAATAGACCTAAAGAAAGTCAAAGCAATTATAAACTAGCAAGAACCTAAGAATGTTAAGGACGTAAGAGCCTTTATAGAATTTGCTAATTTCTACTAATGGTTTATTAATAACTTTTCCGCCCTAGTTTTACCCCTTATAGCTTTAACCTAAAAGGATAAAGTCTTTATCTTTAATAAGAAATGTAAGAAGGCCTTTGCCTATCTAAAGGTTATATTTACTACTGCGCCTATACTCTAACACTTTAACCTAAACCAAATAAGTATTATAAAAGCCGACTTATCTAACTATGTTACTAGAGGCATCCTATCTTAATATAATAAGGATAGAGTATTGCACCCTATAGTATACTTCTTAAAATAACTAAGCCTAGCTAAATATAACTATAAGATCTACGATAAGGAATTATTAGCTATTATTAGGTGTTTTAAACAATAGCAACCTAAACTAGAAGGCGCTGAATTTCTAATTAAGGTCCTTAGCGACTATAAGAACCTATAGTACTTCACAACCACGAAATAGCTAAGTTATCGTTAGGCCCGCTGGTTAGAATATCTGTCTTATTTCCAATTCTCAATTACATACCGCCTAGGCGTCTAAGGTTAGAAGCCTAATACCCTAACCTAACGCTCGCAAGACGCGCCAGCTCTAAAAGAAACGCGCTCTTACTAAAATTAGACCCTACTTCGCTCTAAACTATTTAACCCTCTTACTAAAGATCTTACGGTATACGTCCTTAAAATAACTAATTAATTAATTAAATAGATTATAGTTAATAAATACCCGAATAATAAGTTTATCTAAGAGACGCTTAAGCTAATGTAAGATAGTATTAGACGCTCTAAAAAGATTTCTTTAAGTAAATGCGAAGCCTGCGGAAACCGCTTATATTACTAGAACCGTCTAGTTATCCCTAATTATAATAAGCTTAAGCTTAAACTCCTTAAACACGTATACGATCTACCTGTCGCCGGCTACCTAGGCTAAAAAAAGACCCTGGAACTACTCTAACGGGAGTATTATTAGCCAAATATGTATAATATAATACGAAGGTACGTCTCTAGCTGCCACACCTACTGATAAGCTAAAGCCTCGCATAAGATGTATAACGGTCTTTTAAAGCCGCTGTCTGTTCCGGACCAAAGATAGAAGGATATCTTAATTAACTTTATTGTTGACCTTCCTAATAGTAGAGGCTGTACGAACATTATAGTAGTTGTAGACCGACTATTTAAAATAAGATACTTAATCGCCTACCCTAATATATTAACGCCTACCATTGCCCGACTATTCCTAGATTATGTATAGAAACTCTATAGACTTCCTAAAACAATTATCTCTAATAGAAGCAGCTAGTTTATCTTTGCATTCTAGAAAGAACTAACTACTTAACTCCGTATTAAAGCACTGTTATCTATTACGTATTACCTAAAAACGGATAGCCAAACGGAATGTGTAAATGCTATAATGGAATAGTATATTTAGATATACACGTCGTATTTATAGGATGACTAGATTAACTGGCTCGCATTTACTGAGTTTATTGTAAATAATTCCGTCTTAGAAACTACGAAGTCTCCCCGTTCCTAGCCAATTACGGCTAGCACCTACGAATGGGTTTTAAACCCTTTAGTAATATTCCTTACCCTGCTTATTACGCCTTATAAATTATAGAAGTAAATAAATTTATAGAGAAGATAGAGGAACTATAACAGTTCCTTACTAATAAGATAATATGGGCTTAATCTGTCTATAAAGCCGTAGTGAATAAGAAACAAACCCCAGCACCGGTCTATTAAATTAGTGATTTTATCTGGCTAGATATAAGAAATCTAAACACGAAACGACCTATTAAGAAACTTAATTAGAAGAACGCTGGCCCTTATAAGGTTGAAAAGGTTATCTCTCCTTATGCCTACTAACTAAAGCTCCCTAATACGGTTAAAATCCACCCTATATTCCATACGTCAGTCCTCTACCCTANTACCCCNGTATTANACGCCCTNCCTANANANATATAAGACCCTCCCCNACNAGTTAAAGTAGATAGTAAGAACGAGTACTTTATTAAAAGAATTAACGATATTAAGTACGATAAATAGAAACGCTAATATATGTATTTTACGAAATGGAGAGGCTTTACTAAGTCCTTATAGGAACCCGTTAACTCTATAGGACTTATATAAGCCACAGAAGACTTTTACAAACTCTACCTAAAACTACTATAGCCCTATCTCGCAGAAGCTCGAGTTTAAAGGGGGGGTACTGTTATGGGACACCCCCGTAATACCTTACATACGTCCACCTATTTCTACTAACTTAGCAATTAGAGACTAATCGCGAAATGGCAATCTAACGGCAATCTATAGCATTCTGCTATATTCTGCTAAGTTCTACTAAATTCTACTAAGTTCTGCTAGGACCATAACCTAAACCCTATTCTGCCTATGCATGTGTTAACTAAGCAACTAAGTCAACGATATATGCCCTTTCTTCCCGTTTTCCTACCTTCTTTCCTTACGCAACGTCTTGACTTTATCACGCAGTTTATGTACATAGCTTAATAATACCTACTTCGCTATATATTATCACCGCTTGTGCTTACTCCGTGACAGTAGTTTATTAGGGGTAGTAGTTCGCCCTAGTTGTTTTAAAAGTAGTTAATAAAAGGCCGGAGTCTCTAATTTAAATATTAATTTATAATCTCCGTCTGGCCGTCTATCTGGGGGTAGTATACTATAGAGAGCTTTAGCCTAATACCTAGGATCTGGGTAAACTTGTTCTAGGAGGCCAATATAAATTATAGGCCGCGATTAGATATAATAGTATTTAGTAGTCCGTAAATACGGTAGACGTAGTGGATATATAGTTAGGCCGCCTCCTTAGTATTAATATTCTTATAATAGGGAATTAAGAACAGGCGCTTGCTAAAGCGGTTAACTAGAATTATAACTATATTATATCCGTCGCGGTCTGTTAGTAGCTTATGGAAGTCTATAGAGATATGCTGCTAGGGGCAGTTGGGTATTGGGAGAGGTTTCAATAATCCTAGGGTTTTATCTTGTGGAATTATAGATCTACGGCAGCTGTTATAGTTCTGTATATAACGGTTAATATCTATAACTATTCCGGGCTAGTAGTAGCGGTTACCAATAATCTTACGGGTCTTATTTTTTCTAGGGTAGGCCGTAGAGACCTGGGCATGAGCTTCGGTAATAAGCCGGGTCCATAAGTTTTATTTCTTAGCTACTACTAGCCGTTCCTAGTGCTTAAGTAGTCCGTTTTCAAGGGACTATAGGCTGGTAACATTCTTTGCCTTTTTACGGTATTCCTATAAAAAGGGGGTCGTTTGGTTAGCCTATAGTAGTTTATTAATAAGGTTAAGTTTAGAGGAGTTAATAGGATATATCTTGGCGCCTACGGAGTCTGTACTTAGTTTTGCCCGTATTTAGGGGTTAAGGTATTCTGGTTATAGTAGCGTCTGGGTCTATAGTAAGATCTTTATAGCCGTCTAGTTATCTAGGTCTTACTCGCGCCTTATAAGAGCGTCCGCACGGTTTGTAGCGCCTGGTCTATATATAATTAAGAAGTTAAACTAAGATAGGGTATCCGCCTAGCGTGCCTGCCGGGCCGTAAGGGCCTTAGTTGTTATAAAGTATTCTAAGGCCTTATAATCTAAAACTACCTTAATTGGCTTAGGGGTCCCCTCTAGCTGTGTACGCCAGTGCTAAAAGCTAGAGATAATAGCCAGCATTTCTTTATTATGGATGTGGTAATTTAGCTTAGTATTTATTATAGTCTTTAAATAGTATATAATAGGGTGCCACTCTCCGTCCGGTTGCTTCTGGGAAAAAACACTAGCTATTGCGCCGTTTAAGGCATTAGTTTCTAGCATTAAGGGCCGTTCCGGGTTAAAATAGGTAAGTAGGGGAGCTAATACCAGCCGTTTCTTAAGCTTATTAAAGGCCTGCCTATATATAGCGTTAAAGTGGAAGGGCTGGTCTTTTCTAGTAAGACGGTTAAGAGACCAGGTGATCTTAATGTAGTCCTTAATAAAGCGTTAGTAGAAGTTACAAAACCCTAAAAAGGATTATACCCCCTTTACGGTCTATAGGGGTGCCCACTAGTTAATTACGGCTGTTTTCTCTGGGTTGGTTTTAATTCCGTCCGTACTAATAATAAAACCTAAGTACTTTATACGCTTAACACTAAACTCCAACTTCTTAATGTTAACCTAGAGGCCAGCCTCGCGGAGCTATTATAGGACTTTATAGACGTGCTCCTTGTATTCTAGCTCGTTCTTAAAGTAGATTATAATATTATCTAAATAAGCCGTACAGAAATCATTAAGGTAGTTAAAGAGTACATTATTTATATACCGCTGGTACGTAGCTAGTCCGTTAGTTAGTCTAAAAGGGAGTACTTTATATTTATATATTCCGTAACAGGTCTAAAACATAATAAGATCTTTAGACCTAGGGTTTATCCTAATTCGGTAGAAGGCCTAGCGGATATTAAGCTTTATAAAGACCTTAACTCTACTTATTTGGGCTAGAGTCTTATTAAGTAGAGGTAGCGGATAGCGATCCTTGCGGGTTATATTGTTTAGCTTATAGTAGTTAATNNAGAAGCGGAGTCCTCTATTTAGCTTTTTAATAAAGAGAATAGGCGAGGCAAAAGGGGCTTAGCTAGGCTTAATAAAGCCCTTATTTAGGTTATTAATAAGATACTACTTTATAGCCTATAATTCGGTAATAAACTGCTTATAGAGGGGGCTAAAGCTAAGGGTATTTTCTTTGCCCTGCTTAATCTTAATCTTGTAGTTATATAGTTGGTGAGGTAGAAGTATATCGGACACTGCTTTAGAGAATACGTCCTTAAATTTCTGGTGTTAATAGGGTAGCTTTTATTCTACTAGTTCCTTATCCGTAAGCTTGCTTTCTTATCCGCTAAGCTTATTTCCCTTTTCCTTAATTATTTAATTAATTTCGTATAAGCTCGTTATAAAGGCGACGGTATTAGGCTGAACTAAGTTCTGGTAGAATCCTACGGCACTAATACAGTAGACATTAACTAGTGGGAGGTCTGCTGGTTTCCTTATAGCCGTTTTTTAGACCGTATTTTGCGGTTTAGGGTTTATAATCTTTCTTAGCTCCTATTCTATCTTCTATAGGTTATCCCTTTAATCTATTAGTTTAGTGTAACGTCCGACGTCCCTTGCTGTTCTTTATAGCTATATAGGGCCTAAGCTCTCTATAGGAGGCTTTTCTGGATTACTACTAACTTCCTAGGTTTTTAATACGGGTGGCGTAACATAGGTAGTCTAGGGGTAACGTAGTATACGGATCCGTTGCGAATTAAGCTGTATATCTTTCTTAAAGGCCTAGTCCCTACGCATAGTATCGGCCTAGTAAATAGTATTAATCTAGGGCCGTATAAGGTTTTCTATTATAATGCTAATTTCTTTTATAAAGGAAGGGGTTGGGGGTAGGGTTTCGGGCTAGGTAAGCCGTCTACTCTATACGTTAAGCTATAAGCCTAAATAGGCTAGCTATTTTCACCCTAAGATTATATCGTGGCTACCTAGGTCCGTAATAAGGAAGGGGGCGTTATATTGCCTTTATCCATTAACACGGAGGTAAATCCGCAAGATAGTTGTAATGGGTAGTCCTATCCACCTATTGTACCTACGGATAGGAATTAGTTTGGGCAGTTTTTTAATAGGTGTATTTAGGAAGTCAGCCAGCTTTACAGCATACTAGGTGTCTATTAAGGCAAAGGCATTTGCTCTAGAGTTAGCTAAAGTAGAGGTTAAAACTTAGTATCCATTACAGAATAAAGTATAAGGGATAGTGCAGCTTTTTCTACTAACTAGCCAACCTAGATTAACATCTAATATATTAATCCCTTTTAACCCTAAAGAGGAGTCTTCCTCTAGGGTTCCTCTTTTTCTAACTCCGCGCTATCTTTTTAGATTAATAGAACCTTGTCCGCTTTAATATTTATTAGGTAATCCTTTATATAATAACCTTTCTGTCCATAAGAGAAGCAAGCTCCTTAATTACTGAGGGCCTATATACGGGGGTTGCTATACGTAGGCCGAGCATTCACCGGACCTATAGTAGGGCTGGCCGCACGGCTAGCTGCTAAATTGGCGGTAGGCTATACGGGTGGTGCTGTGGGGGTTGCTAATCGTGCCGGGGCATTGCGGGCTATTCTTATATTACTTATAGTCTGATTTAAAGGGTTTCTGGCTTTATACTGTTTGGCGCATGCCTTAATTTAATAAAGGCCTTAGTTAATAGCTAAGCACTAGTCCGTAAGTTCCTTTAGCGTCTATACAGTAGTAAAAACTAGCAGTACGGCTTACTATAGGTCTAGGGTAAGCTTGTTAAATAGGTCTGGCATTAGATCTTTCTAGGGAATTTAAGCCTAGCTGGCTAGGTGCAGAAAGCGGGTCTAAAAGGCCAAGAAGGTCTCTGTCGTTTTTATATTTAGGCTTTTATAATAGAGTTAGGTGTTCTATACTTTAAAGGGGTCCTTATAAATAGAAGACAGGTAGACGATTATCTCTTCTTTAGAGAGGAAGGGCTCTGCTAAGTCCTATACGTACCGCGGACGTAGGTACGTCTATACGTCCCCGCCGGTACGGCCAAAGACATAGGCCATTTTAGCCTAAGTAGTAAGGAAGTAGTCCGCATTAACTTTAAGCTTGTCCTGTAATTAAAGCTTCTAATTATTAAATATAGGGTCGGTTCCGTTTATAAGCAACGGGAGGTCCGCAACCTTTGCGGACTGCGATGGTGCTAATACTATATGTTAGGCTAAAGCCTTAAGGACTATAGCAAGTCTCTAGGTATCTAATAATTCCTTACTAGGCGTAGGGGGTTCTTTGGCTTTAAGCAGCTCTTAAAGTTGTTTAATTTCGGCATTGGCTGCTGTAAGCTCCACTCAGAAGTTTAAGTTAGTTACTGTTTTACCATCGGAGGTATTTAAGGGTCCTACGGCTGCTTTACTAGCTGCTATATTTCTTGGCATCATAGTACAGTTATTAGGGTAACCTTTAGTAGGATTCTACAGGGGTTCTGGTCTGTGTGTATTCTATAGGTCTTATTATTCTTTTCTATTCTTCTAGTTCTGGTAATATTCTTTAGGTCTAATTCTATGTTTTATTCTGGTTCGTGGTCCGTAGATATATTTAAGTTCCTTCTTAGGAAGAAAGGGTAGTTAAGCTTTAGATAATGTTAGCGACTTAGTTAATTAAGGCACGAGCATAGCAAAAGGGACGCGCAAGCCTATATAATTGGTAGTCTATAAACGAGGATCTAAAGCTAGAGAAAGGAAAGGAGAAGAAGAGCAGCGCCGGTTGAAGTAGGGTTCTTTTATGCGGTCCTCTAGTTACGTGACCGCAAAGTTCTGCCAAGTTCTGCTAGTCAAGTTCTGCTAAGTTCTGCTAGTTAAGTTCTGCCAAGTTCTGCCAGTGCCGTAATATAGTCGGTTATAACTAAGCTTAGAACCTAAAGCCCGTTATAGTAAAGCCTATAGACCTTACCAGTTCCTATAGAGAAACTTATAAGACCGTAAATATAAAGGACTAATACGCTGCACAGCGTGTAAGAGGCGCCTATATTACTATAGTCTATCAACCTAAATCTACCTACGATTTATCCTTTACGGCCCAGGCAATAGACCTATAAGAGGAAAATGTTAAGCAGCTTAATAAGCGCATTTAGTAGCAAATTGATAATGCAGTAAGGGGACTTACTTTTATACTACTAGACCTGAACTCCCTTAGCCTACTAGCATTTACGGATACCTCCTTTACTAATAATAAAGACCTATTATTACAAATCGGCTTTATAATTGTACTTACGGACCGCAATTAGGACGCAAATATACTACACTAGTCTTTAATTAAGTATAAATAAGTAACCCGCAGTGTACTAGCTTCTAAACTATATACACTAGCTTATAGCTTTAATATAGCAGCTATAATTAAATTAACGGTCCAGAAGATTCTATAACTAGAGTAGTTACCCCTAGTTTTATGTACCGATTTAAAGTCCCTCTACGACTGCCTAGTTAAACTAGGTACGACATAAGAGAAGAGGCTTATAGTCGACCTAATGTGCCTACATCAGGCCTACGAACGACGTGAAATTACGGAGGTTAAATAGATTAGCGGCGGAAATAACCTAGCAGACGCCATAACTAAGGCAAAGCCGTGTTAAGCCCTTAAAACCCTAATTAACACAAATAAGCTTAATCTAAAGGTTATAGAATAGGTGGAATGAGACTAACGGAGCACCTACGGTTTATTTACGGCCCGTCGGAAGGCCGTACGGTATATTTACGGCCTGTCGGAAGGCCGTACGGTTTACTTTACGGACCGTAAGCAGGACTTACGGCCCGCTTGGAGTACCGTTTAGAAGGCAGCCCAGAAGACACCTCGGGGGAGATTTCCTATGTGTTTTCCTTTGTGTTTTATGGTTTTATTAAAGCCATTACGGAGGCTGTACATAGGTGGTTTTATTTTTTAAGTACTGCTAGTGTATAATTATAGCACCTATTATACCAACCGCGTGCTTACGCGTTTGGTATACTAGGTACGCGTTTACACGTTTAGTGCACCAACTACTTACTTACGCGTCTAGTGTACTTATAAAGCACTAACTAATTAAGGGGGAGGCGCATTAGTATATAGACTACGTAGTCTGCTTTATATAATTGACAGTTACCATTATCTAAAAGAGCATACAATACTATATATATTTCGTGCCCCTAGATCTAACTCACTCGTGCTATTAAGTTAGTACAAATATAGAGGGACCCTAGGGCGCCCTATAGGAGAACAAACTAATAACCCTAAAGTAGGGAAGATATATTGGAGAAACAGGTAAAGAAAGCAGAAGAAAAATAGTACTGCTTTAGGGCCTAGGCCTATATAGAGGAGGAAGGGAGACGCGTAAGAGGCTAGCAAAGATAATAGTAAGAGAGAAAAAGGAGCTAAAGCAGAGTATAAAAGAACGCTAGAAAACCATCTACCGTAATATAATACTGGTTAGACCAATGCTAGAGAGGTATATAGGAGTTAAAGGTATAGAGGCTAACTAAGGTAAGAGGAACCTAAGCCGTAGCATAGTTAACACTATAGGGGGTAAACACTTTAGGGCTCTGAGAAGGCCTAATAAAGGCAGAAAATATAATGGCGATACTCTTAAGAATAAGAATAATAGGATTAAAAGACTGGCTCTACCGGGTAGGTGTCCTAGTAGGTAGCCTAAGATATAAATATAGCTGGCTAAAATAGACACTAAAATATATAATACTGTTATGCCCCTTACGCACTAACTAAAAAGTAATGCTTTTAGTAACTAGCATAGAGAACTATAATACACTGCTCTTAATATAAAAAGGCCTTAAAGCGGTTACCTAGTAGCTTATTAGCTAAAATATACTAAATTAGTTTTAGGTTATAAGGAAAATAGTAATAGAGGGTAGAGGGGCGAGCAACGGGCGCCCCCTAATGACTCTACAGTAGTAGAGTAAAGTTTGCGATACTAGCGCGTCCGTAGGCTTATTACGGCAGTAGTAGTTCCTAAGGAGGTTAAAAAGTAAGGTAGTAGGAGCACCACAGGTGACTTGTAGGCGCCTCGCAGGCGCCTTATAGGCGAGTCCTAAAAGGCGGGGAGATAGATTACGGGGTTTTCTTAAATAGAGTTTTCTCCCCATATATATATATAAGAAGTAGTCCGCGTAGGCCTAATAGGGATCCGAATCAGACGTTAAGCAATGAATTATTATTATTATTATTAATTCTTTATTATCTCCCTCCGTTATATAATAAGCTAAGGCTATTTATAAGGCAATAAAGGAGGTACGACGTCTCTATACTATACGCTAGGTTAATAACGTATTAGGAATAAGAAATGGCCTAAATACCTTAACTATACTTAATCTACTACTCCAGTCTAAAGTACGCGTATGGCGTAAAAAGGGAGGATAGTTAGGCCTACACTAACTTATTATAATTAATAGTTAAGCTTATACTATTTAAATGCCTTACGGACCTACTTAATTCTATTTAACTATTATTAAGCCTTACTATAAAGATAATAATTCCGAGCCTTTATAGAATACCCTAAAAGATACCCTAAAGAAGAACTATGATTAACGTGCTTTAGAAGGCGACTATAATCCTAATATAATTATAGTAGATGCGCTATAACCACGGCGCGGTAGAGGTTGCCTAAGGGGGTTACAAAATCGCCAATATCTTATTAATTTTAAAGATTAATTTGTTGCCGCTATTAAGAATAGAGTTAAGTTATTAATAGCCTTTATAATAGCTAAGGAGAAGGCTAACTTTAAGCTTGCAAAACAGCTCTAAAAGGAAGGTTATATTATAACCCTAGGAGCTCCTTTCTAAGTATCTAACAAGTAGGAGATTAACAGTTTTATTATAAGAGGAGTCTTTAAATTTAAGAAGTATAACCCTACTAAGTTTAATAAAGTCCGCATTTTTAAGTTAAGAATGGTTAATAAGATTAAAGGTAAAGCTACTAACGCCCTATTTAAGAATTTAAGGCTTATTATTTAAGGCTATAACAATAATAGTAAGGAGGTAATTCTTATATAATCTCCTACAATTTAACGAGCTAGTTAGCGAGTTATTATTATACTAGCTCCCTCCCTAATAAAGAATAAAATAGCGGTTTATCTGCGAGATATTACTTAGGCCTATACCTAATTAGAAACACACCTTTAGCGCTTAATATTAGCATACCTTCTAGAGTAAATTCGCCACCAATATCCCGAAGATACGATTATAGTTATGCTTAAGCTATTATATAGAATTATAGAGGTAGGAACTTATTAGTGGGCTACCTATAGCAAGCACTATAAAGAGAAGCTTTTAATAACTACTTCTATATTCGACCTATGCTTCCTAATTACAACTATAGGAACTCTATTCAAAATTATTGGCATATAAACTAATAATATAATTATCTTAGGAGACGACCAATTTTTAGCTCTTAAAGAAGATAAGTTAGTAAAGGCAAATCTTATAGCAAAGCTAAAGGAAAAGCTTAATTTAATAACACTATTACTCTTTAACAGATACACCCTCTCCCTAAATAAGGATTCTATTGCTTTGCGCCAGAAGGGTTAAGGCAAGAAGATTAATGTTATTAACGCTAATTCTCTAAAGTAAGGATATGTGGAGTAACGCGCTTATGGAGCTTATATTACTTCTATCTATTAACCTAAGGCTTTATTTAATCTCTCTATTGCCGCCTAATACTAGGAACTAACTAAGGATAACGTTCTTGCCCTAAATAAACGTCTTTTCTAGTAAATAAACTATCTTAATTAGGGACTACTTTACGCGCCTATTAATCTTCCTACCGTTAAGCTCTTTATATTTATTAATAGATTATTTATAAATAATAAAGATTTTAGTTCCTAGTTAGGATATAAGATTATTATTATAAACGAATTTACTAGAGAGAATAACTTTATAATCTATAGCAATTTTATCTATTAGAGCTTAACTAAGAGTAAGCGCGTTACCTAAAGTGTTTTAGTGTTAGAGATATATAGAATGGTTAGCGGAGTTAATATAGTAATTGCAATTAGAACTACCCTAAAGATAATTATAGATTAACTTAAACTTTCCGTTATCCCTATAATTATATACACCGACTTATATTCCCTCTATAAGTATTTAGTTAAGCTTAGTACTACAAAGGAGAAGCGCCTTATAATCGATATTATGGCACTTTAGCAATTCTATAAGCATTAAGAACTCTTTAAAATTTAATAAATTAATAGCTAAGATAACCTAGTAGATGTAATAATAAAGGCGAACCTAAATAAGGCACTAGAGACGTTTATTAATATAAATACTCTATATATATAAGTTAAAGGTTAGGTTAAAAGGGAGTTTTTAGAAATTTCTTAGTTATATAAGGTCTTAAGATATCTAGGAACTTTAACCGGCGGTTAAAGTTATTTAATTAGTTAGATTCTCTTACTAAGACTTTTTTAAAGGAGGGAGTATAACATTTTATAGACCCTAACTTAACCTAGCTAATTAGGATTTTCTATCCCTGGGATAGAAAATCGCTATTAGCTCGCTTACTACTAGCGCCTTAGCGGCCCTCTAAATAAGATATCTACCTGCGACTCCTAAGTAAGAAAGCACCACATATTAAAAGGCAAATTTTAGAACAGCGAGACTTATATTATAATAGCAATAGTAAGTAAGGAGGATTAATATTTATTACGCTAGTTAAGCGGTATATATATATAGATGGCAACCGTAAAAAAAGAGTTGCTAGTATTGGGAATATAGGTAAGTTGCCATCACGCGAGGCAAGTTGCCGTCACGTGTCGCCGCGGCACTAGCGTGGCAAGGAGCCTTAAGCTCCTCGCCCTCCCTTAAGCAGAAAAGAAGAACAATTATTATACTATTTACGAACCGTAGCTACGTAATATTACCTTATGTAACTAATAAAATACACTAGTAACATTTTAGAAAAGAATTAATAGTGTATTAAAAGAATACCTTAATGAGTTTATTATGGTATACCTTAACAATATTATTATCTATTTAATGACTAAGGAAGAATACGGGGAACACGTTAAATGGGTTTTAAAGAGACTATAAGAAGAATAGATGCTAGTAGCAATTAAGAAATGCAAGTTCTTTATTAGGAAGACCAATTTTATTTGATTTATTATTAAACTAGGTTATATTAGTATAGACCTAAAGAAAATTAAAGCTATAGTAAGTTAGTAAGAACTAGAGAATGTAATATAATTAAGGTTATTTTTAGGGTTTTATAACTACTACAGAAGGTTTATAGTATAATAGTTAAAGAATATTAAACTATTTACTAGGCTTATAAAGAAAGTGGAACTATGGGCATAGGGGGATAAATAAAAAAAGTTATTTAAGGAGCTTAAGGAGCTGTTTACCTAGGAGCTAATCCTTAAAATCTACTAACTAGGACTAGATACGGTTTTAGAGATAAACGTATTAGACTATATACTAGGATTATGCTTACTATAGAGGTATAAGGACATATAGTATCTAGTATTATATTATAGTAGAAAGATAACACTACTAAAGTTAAACTATAACGTCTATAATAAGGAGTTATTAGGTATAATTATAGTACTTAAGGAATAGAGAGCATTCTTATAAGGCGTAGAAAAACTATTTATAGTTAAAACGGATTATAAGAACCTAATAGGGTTCCTAATAATAAAAGAACTTAATTATAGATAAGTTAAATAGGTAGAGATGCTTATAGAATACTATTTTAAGATTTAGTATATTAAAGGAACTAAGAATACAAGGGTAAACGCACTTAGTAGAAAAGCTGAACTATAGAATAATAAAAAGCTATTAGGAGTAATGCTATATAAAGATAAGGACGGATAGATTAGATATAATTACCCTAAGCTAGTAGTAACTTAAGAGGATAATAAACTAGAAAGAGTTTACAAGACACTAAAGAGCTTTTAAGTATAAAGAATTCTAAAAGCATAGCTAGAAGATCTATAAATAGATATATACGAAAATTAAAAGGCGAAGTATATCCTAAAAAGTATAATAGAGTATTTCGTAGAAGACTTCTATAAGGGAATAACTTAAGGGTATAATAGAGTAATAGGCTTAGTATTAAGACTTTAAGAAGAGTATATTATTAATAGAATTTAGAATATTATAAGAAAAGTAATAAAAGAATATATTATTAATAGAATTTAGAATATTATAAGAAAAGTAATAAAAGAATATTTAGATTGCTAAAGGAATAAACTAATAAGGTATAAGCTATATAGAGGGCTATAACCTATTAAAATACTAGAGAGACTATGGGAGGTTATATTATAAGACTTTATTATTAAGTTACTAAAGTTAAAAGATCTTATTACTAAATAAGAGTATAATGTAATCTTAGTAATAGTAGACAAGTTAACTAAATAGGGCTACTTTATAGCATGTATAGAAGAAATCTTAGCGGAAAATATTACTAGAATCTATATTAAAGAAGTATTTATAAGATATAGAGCACTAAGTAAAATTATATTAGATAGAGATCTAAGATTTATAGTAGTATTTTAGGAGGTATTCTTAGTAGAATAAGGAGTTAAAGCAGTAACTTCCACTATATATTATCCGTAGACGGACAGTTAAATAAAAAGACTAAATTAGACGCTAGAACAGTATTTAAGACATTATATTAATTATGCATAAAATAATTAGATATTATTATTACTAGTTATATAGTTTATATATAATATAACACTATAAAAAGGAATAGGTATATTACTATTTAAGGCAAATTACGGATATAAGCTAAAAATATTATTATCACTATAATAAGTAAAGAAAATAAGTAGTATAGCTAAAGAAAGAATAAAGATATTAATAAATCTTTATGCAGACCTTATGGAATTAGTAAAGTATAAAAAAGAATAAAAAGGTACTATAATGCTAAGAGATTTAAGGGACTAGATCTTAAGGAGGGAGACAAAGTATAGCTACTATATAAAAATTTTAAGAGTTAATAACTAAGCAAGAAATTAGACTATATTAGGCTAGGACCCTTTAAAATTATATAAAAGATTTTACCGGTTATATTTAAGTTAAACCTACTAGCTAAAATAAAGATCTACCCTATATAACATATTATGGTACTAAAGCTAATATATAGGAATATTAAGCTACTAATTTATAAAGCAGATATATATAGAGGATAAGGAGAAGATAAATAGCAAGTTTTAAAGATTATTAGTTATAAGGACATTAACGGTAAAATATAGTATAAGGTTAAGTAGATAGGCTATAATAAGACTACTTAGGAACTACTATAAAATAAAATAAAAACGCTATAGAAAAGGTATAGGAGTATTAGAAGGAAATAGGTTAAGTAATATTAAGAAGGAGCCTAAGATAAAAGGATTAGTTAAAGGTAATAAACGAGCCGGATTATCTAAGGGATCCACTACTAGCGTATAAGCTGTTTCCGCCTCTCCTTAATTAGAACCCTTTTTAGCCTCCTTAGCCTTAAGTTTAGATAAACCTTACTTTACTAAATAAAGCTCTTTTAAGCGTACCTTTTTATATACCTTTACTAGACGGCTTAAGCGAGTATAAATATATAGTTAAGCTTTTAGAGCCTAAGACGCCTTATTAGAATAACGCTATACTTTAATAAGGGCCTCAGCCAGCTTACTCTTTAGTCTTTTAGCCGCTACTAATACGCGTAATTCTAAAGGAGATTAGATAAGAAACTAGATAGTTATAAAAAATAATAAAACGTATATACTTAGCGTTAGAGATAGATTAAATATTATAGGACAATTATATATTCGCTTGCGTATACTTAGTATAAAAAAAAGGTTAGTAACTAAATAGAGACGCAATTATAATATATACTAACTTTTTCTCTATATAATAAGAATAAAATAGTATAACTTTACTAAGTAATAGAATAAATATTATAATAAATAATAAAAATAATAAAAAATTCAATTTACCGCCCGTCCCAGTCCCCCTAGTGGGTCCACATAGGCTAATACCTTCTATAGGAAAAACTCTAACTTAGAGAAAACCCCACCTCGGGCCGCGCTGGAGAGATAGCAGCGTTCCGACATCGGAGCGCCAGCGGCTCGCCTTCTACCTACCTTTAAGTCTGCATATTAAGCCAACTGGCCGCACTTCGCGGATAATCTTACTCTACCCCCTTTTTTCCTTATTCTTTTACCCTTATTTTTTTACTAGTCCTCTAGGCTTTAAAAGGGCTGGTATTTACTTATATCCTCTATATCTATTACCTTTACTGCCTAAAACTAGGGTAACGCACCTAACTATACTAGCCATTTTACTGCCGCTTAAGCGCTTTCTTTATTATTTAAAATATCCTAAAGGCGTTTAGAGGCGCATTTTGCTATAAAGTCCGCCCTTTAGTAGTATAGACACTAAAATAGTATATAGTGGACTATCTACCTTATTTAGCTATATTTGCACTATAGGAGAACTACTAGTACACTAATAGATGCAAGCTATATATTAAGCCCTATTACCTCTATATAAAGAAGAAATAGTACTATAACCTTTACTTTTATTAGGCCTTTATATAATAGGATTATAGGTTTCCCCTATAGGGTCTTCCACGTGGTTTCTATGCGGTCTTTAGCCTTTACCTACTACCGTTATTACTATTCTAAATCTGCCTATTTCGCGATAAAGGTAGTTACCTGCCTTTGGTGCTGGTGACCTTCTATATAGTGGCGGCGCTCTACCTACGCTCTGCCGGCGTTCCGCTAGCCACACTTATAGGGGTTTATTATAGCTTCCCGCTCTATATAGTCCTTTTAGTACGCGAGGAAGCCTTATATCTTATTTTTATAGTTCTTTACGCGTTCCCTAAGCGCTTCTAATAGTACTAGTAGCCGTTTTATTTTTTACTAGCGCTTTACTAATATATTCTAGATACCGTTAAGTGCCTCTACTAATTCCTTTTCTACCCTATTAGAGGTCGTCTTAGCGGCTCTTTAGAGGGCTGTTGTTTTAATATAGAGTTGGATTAGGGGAATAGCCGCTTCCTTCTCTATTACAGCTATTAGTATTTACTAATATACCCCTATAACTCTGCGGAGACACTAGTTCTAGACTTTCTATAGTAGTTTAAGCAAGCTTTTTGCTAGCGTTCCGCCGTTATCCTATACTCCCTACACTTAGGCGCTATATAGCATCGCTAGTTAGACGGTAGCTGTATATAGGAGGCGTAAGCGGCGCATTAATAGGCCCTATATAGATGCGGTAATTCTTAACATTGCTTTAAAGGCTGCTAAGCCCTTACTTGCGGCCTTTTTAACCTGTTCTTTTTATTGGAGTTTAGGGTCTATTTAGATCCCTAGGACTTGCATACTAGTTTTCTAGGGGGCTATCTCGCAGCTGGCGATATATATAGTAGATATAAGGTCTACGGTGGCGTAGCGCCGTCGCCTTATAAAGTGTATAAGCTAGTACTTCTTAGGGGCGAACGCCGCCCCGTATTAATTTGCCTATATAGCGTAGTAATTATAGGCGGCCTTTAATCGTTAACAGTTCTCTACTATGGAGTCCCCCTAGGTGATAAGGTTTATATTATCTATAAAGCTAAACCCTAGCGTGCCGCTGTTAGGGTGCTGGAATTCCTTTAACAGCTCTAATATAAAAAAGAGGAATAAGATTAGTAATAAGGGTAACCCTTAGGGGATGCCTGTCTGTGTCTAAATCTAGTTGCTCTTATATCCTATAAACTTAATATAGGTTTTATATGCTATTAGGAAGCTTTATATAAAGTCTATAAGCTACTTTAGAAAGCCTTTTCTTTTTAAAATATAGAGGAGCCTTTTATGGGAGACGTTATTAAATACCCCTACTAAGTCTAGGCTTAGTATTAATACTATATACCCATAGCGCGTTTACTACGCCGTCTATATATAAGAGCTAAGTAGTTCTACCGCTAATAGTATAGATTGTTTACGCCTTACTCCCATCTAGTTCTAAGGGAGTAGCCTATATTCCTCCGCAGCCTTAGATATAATATTAGCTATATACTTTTTTAGGACTTTTACTAGCGTGTTTTTAAGGGTAATTGGTCTGTAGCTGCCTAGAAGAGAGTAATCTTTCTTTCCTTCTTTATATAATACTATAGTTATAAATTCTTTAAGGCTTTCTAGTATTATTCCGCTAATAAAGTAATAACTAGCTGCTTTTGCTAACTCTTTTACAATAACTAGGGCAGCCACTTTAAGAACTTTGTTTGGTATGCTATCTAGCCTTAGGGCTTTTCTATTTAGAAGACTCCTAATAAGCTTACCAATTTCTTCTGTTAAGATAGTGGGGTTAATATTAAGTACATTTTGTTCTCTTATTATCTCCATATCGCTAAGGTCTACTATTTTAGTTTTAGAAAAGAACTTAGCTGTAAGGATATTGGCTGTAACGGAGCCTTATAGCAAGAACTACGGTGGACTTATTAATAGGCTAGGTATATAGGTATTGCCGGAAGTCAATAACGTAATAATAACTAGTGGAGTAGTTGCCTACTAATAGATTAACTCTAATTGTATTCTAAGAATTACTATAAGGAAGGAACTATCTAGGTAGGGACTAAGGGTTCTTAAATATATAACCGTACTCCTATAAAATCCTCCTTATACGTAATATATATATTATACGTGTTATACATATTATATACCGCGTATACTGCGTATACTGCGTATAACATTATATAACTTACTTACTATTCTTTATTATATAGTTCTATAGGTTCCATCCTAGACCGTACCTATATTAACTAACTAGCTTCTTCTAACTTCTCTCTAAGTAGTTATAATATTATACTTAAAGCGTCCGTAACACCATCTCCCTCCTCTCTATCTTCGTCCTTAAAGATCTCTAGTATCTCTAAGTTATTTACTAGAGGTGTAATATCCATCTAATTAATTTAGTTAATATCGTTACTTATAATACCTAAAGCCTCTTCTTCTTTATAAGCGCAACGTCGTGCCCGCACTGTTGCTATAATATTATTACTTAGTAAAATAATACTATCTCTATATTCTTATTATTTAAAAGAGGGGTTAGTATATATCGCGTTAGCGAATCCTTTATCTTAATAACCCTCTTTTTATTTAGAGTGCACTAAAGCAAATATTTAATTGTCTTATAATGTTTGTTCTACTTCTAATACTAAGTATGCACGTTTTATAACTCTTAATAGTCTCTAAGTTCCCTAAGTAATTTATTATAGGGTTTTATATTTAATTTACCGCTATAAAGCTTAATAGTAAACTGTCCGTTACTTTAGCAGAACTTTGTCATTTATATAACACTAAGAAGAAGGCCACTAATGCTTAATAATGGGCTCTTAATTCTTATCTTACTGCGTCTACTTAGTTAATTTATTTTAAGAAAGTTCGCAAAAAGGTTTATTTTAAAAAGTAGAAACTTATAGAATAAGGTTTATAGAAACTTAGTAATAAAAGAATAGATTTTCTTCTAATAGAGAAGGAAACAACTTTAAGTAGTTCAGCAGTCGCTCTTCCTAGGTCCCCTTTAGGTGACTCGTTCTTTAGCAATTTTTCTTTATTAATATTACCTAACCTTTTCTCTTTTAATACTCCTATACCTTTCCTATAGCGTTCTTTAGGTTCTCTAGTAGCTCTTAGGTAGTCTTATTATAGCCTATCTACTTTATTTTATACTATATTTTATTATCTATATCCTTATAATTAATTATCTTTAAAACTTACTATTTTTCTTTCTCTTATCCTCTATACGTGTCTGCTTTATAAACTAGTAGCTTAATATTCCTGTATACTAGCTCTAGTATTATAATATACTATATAGGGTAGATCTTTATCCTAGCTAGTAGGTTTAACTTAAATATAACTAATAAAATTTTCTATATAATTTTAAAAGGTCCTAGTCTAACATAGTCTAACTTCTTACTTAGTTATTAACTCTTAAAATTTTTGTATAGTAGCTATACTTTATCTCCCTCCTTAAAATCTAGTCCCTTAGATCTCTTAGTATTATAATACTTTTTTATCCTTTACTATACTACCTTAGCTATTTCTATAAGGTCTGCATAAAGATTTATTAAACTCTTTATTCTTTACTTAGCTATATTACTTATCTTCTTTACTTAATATAGCAATAATAAGGTCCTTAGCTTATATCCGTAATTTGCCTTAAATAGTAATATGCCCATTCCTTCTTATAGTATTATATTATATATAAACTATATAACTAATAATAGTAATACCTAATTATTCTGTATATAATTAATATAATACCTTAGATACTGTTTTAGTGTCTAATTTAATCTTTCTATTTAACTATCTATCTATAGATAATATACGGTAAAAGTTACTACTTAAACTCCTTACTCTGCTAAGAATACTTCTTAGAATACTACTATAAATCTTAAATCTCTATTTAATATAATCTTACTTAGTACTTTATATTTTATAAACACTTCTTTAATATAAATTCTAGTAATATCTTCCGCTAATATTTCTTCTAAATATGCTATAAAGTATCCCTACTTTATAAGCTTATTTACTATTACTAAGATTATATTATAATCTTATCTAGTAATAGGATCTCTTAACTTTAGTAACTTAATAATAAAGTCCTATAATATAACCTCCTATAGTCTTTTTAGTATTTTAACTAGTTATAGTCCTCTATATAGCTTATACCTTATTAGTTTATTTCTTTAGCAATCTAAATATTCTTTTATAACTTACTTAGCTAGTCCCTAGATTCTATTAATAATATACTCCTTTTAAAGTTTTAACACTAAGCCTATAGCTCCGTTATGTCCTTAAGTTAGTCTTTTATAAAATAACTTAATAAACTCCTTTATAATAGGTCTTAGTACGTATATTACTTCTTAATTCTTATACTACTCTAAGTCTAGATCCTCTACCTATATATCTTAGATCTTTTATATCTAATTACTCTCTAATAAATTATAGATCTATTCTTCTTATATTGCTATAATTTTCGGATAATTATATCTAATTAATCCGTCTATATCTTTTTGTAATAAAGCCCCTAATAGCTTTTTATTATTTTATAGTTTAGCTTTTTTACTTAGAATATCTGCTCGTGCATTTTCTATACCCTTAGTATACTAAATCTTAAAATAGTATTCTATAAGCATTTCCGCCTATCTAACCTATCTATAATTAAGTTCTTTTGTTATTAGAAACCCCGTTAAGTTCTTATAATTTATCTTAACTATAAATAGTTTCTTTATACCTTATAAGAATAATCTCTATTCTCTTAATATTATAACTATACCTAATAACTCCTTATTATAGATGTTATAGTTTAGTTTTAGTAGTATTATCTTTTAACTATAATATACTACTAGGTGCCATTTATCCTTATATTTCTATAAAAAGTACGCTCCTAGTATATAGTCTAATACATCCATTTTAACCACCGTCTCTAACTATAGTTAATAGATTTTAAGAACCGGCTCCTAGATAAACAACTATTTAATTTTCTTAAATAGTTCCTTTTATTCCTCTCCCTATACCTATAGTTCTTCCTTTTTTATTAATCTTATAAGTGGCTTAATATCCTTTAACTATTAAGCTATAAACCTTCTATAGTAGTTATAGAACCCTAAAAATAACCTTAACTATATTACATTTTCTAGTTCTTACCAATTTACTATAGCCTTAATCTTCTTTAGATCTATACTAAGTTGGCCTAGTTTAATAATAAATCTAACAAAATTGGTCTTCTTAGTAAAGAATTTGTATTTCTTAATTACTACTAGCATCTATTCTTCTTATAGTGTGGGAGGGTACGACCTCTCTAAGATAGGAAAGTCACAGTGCTGTCTGTCTGTCTATCAGTCGGTCGGTTAGTCGGTTGGTCAGTTATAATCAGTTAGTAGAATAGGCAGTAAGAAAGAAAGAAAAGAGTGTATTATATATCCGTCGTGCCTATCTAAGTTATTAAAGACTCTAAGGGCTCCAGACCAATCTATATAACTTATATAAGGCCTAGGCTCTCCTAAAGCTATACCCAATCTAGATATTAAATCTAGGGGCTAAATTACACCACTATATACCTCCCCTACCTAAGTTGTTGTCCCCTAATGACTTCTAAAACTCTAAAACTCCTTATCTTTAAAATAAAGGCGCGGCAGGTGATCGCATATGTTCCTTGCCCTTACTATAAACCCGAAATAGCGAATAAGGAGACTCCGTTCTAGTTAAATAAAACCGTTCTCGTCTACTTAGCTAAGTAGTAAGAGAGACTTTAGACTAGCGGCTTTTAGATAATATGGCTCTTTCACGCCCTTCTATTTACTCAGTTCTATCCCATAATTCTTTAGGCAACTTTATATAACTCTATCCTTCTATAATAACCGGGGGTACTCTACTTAAATCTACCGTGACAGCTAAAGGATTAATTCCATTATTAATACAGTAGAAGTAAAAGCGGCTATTAAAGCGTTCTATCTTAGTCGCATATATCAGCTTAAACGCATTTTTATAATTCTTAACGGCCCTAAAATGGTAGGAATGCATCTATTTCCTAACTTCATTCCCGTTACTATTAAAAAGAAGGTTACAATCTTAAACTACCACTAGAGAATCCTATTGTTGTTTACTAAGAAGGGCGTTAAATAGAGCGCTGGTAGCTATAAGCTTAACTACTATAGGGAAGCGATATAGAATTGCGCCGTAGAGATTAGCATATCCAGACGGCGTATGGGGTGGCGCTCTTAAGTCTTAGTACGCATCTACCAACTCTACCCAAGTACCTCCTTTAGTAACCTTAAGGTTATTATAATCGTCCTAAATACCAACAAACTATAGTAGCATTATTCGCCGGGTTCTAGTTAAAGGTCCTTTCGCTCTATAAGGAAGGTAAGGTATAGTTATACGCACATTTCCTTTCTTATATGGCTAAGCTACCTAGTCGGTCGTATACTTTTCTACATTTTTAGTAGTCTAGTCTTAGTTAGAGATCTTATAAACGAATCCATCGCCCTTAATTAATCCTTACGCCTTAAGATCCTCCCACTATAATTTTAGGTGGTGATATATACCGGGTAGAATAATTATACAGTTGTCCTTAGTTTTATTATCTAGAGAAACGCTCCCTTGGATTATATCGGCACTGCGTTTACTTTTAAGGAGTAAGGGAATATTAATGTTAATATGGCGGAAAGCTATAGAGTCTCCTTTAACTGCGAATTTTGTATAATAAGGGTAGGAGATAAGTTGCTACTAGCTATTAGGTCTAAGGGCGTAATAGAGATAATAATACTAAGGGTCTTGTTTTATTAGCTATTAGCAAAGACTATAGACCATTATTCTTAACTAGCCGTAATTTGGCCGCCTATTAATTAGACGCTAATAATAGCGGTATATACGCATTTCCTCGTCAATTATTATTAAGATGCTAGAATCCCACTACTATCTAAACACGTTCAAAATCACGGATCCTTTTTACTACTATACTTCTTAGTTTTCTAGTAATATTATCCAATTAAGCAAAGCCTCTCTGTTATAGGAAAACCTTAGCGCTAAGTTATAAATAAACTTATACAGTTTTAAGGAATTAGACGGAACTGGAGGTCTATAAGCCTTTCTAAACTAGGAGTATATAATAGGATTAGTCTTTATAGTGCTAAGGTGGTTATAGGCGTAATATATTAAACGGAGTCTATAATATAGTGCGGTATAGTTTAGACCTTTTATTGCTAAACCTATATGTCCTCCTATTACTTAAGTATACATCTAGCAGACCTTATATATCTCTAGATTAGAACTAGCCGCCCTATACTAGCTACACAAGAGCTTTATAACCTCTATTAGTTCGATTTTGGTAGTTCAATTTAGGGACACCTTAAGATACGCTAGCATGTCATCCTTATAGTCGCATCCTCGTTTTATATAGAGTACCGCTATAGTATCTGCAGCCTCCTTAATATACTCTATATCATCTCCCGGCTTAATAATGTTTTTATTAAACATTAATTCTACTCCTAGCCCCCCTACTTTTAGGTAAGTAATCGTTAGCCCCCTTTTTGGATTTCTTCTTAATAAAGATACTGGCAGCCGCGGGGGTAAGCTAATAGGCGTTCTAGCTACGAGAATGCTTTCGTTTATAGATAATAAAGGCGAGTTAACTAATATAGGCGATCCTTATTAGGATAGGCTTGGTATAATACTAACGCCTCCTCCTTAAATAGGTGTTAATGGCTAAAAGGCTAAGGGATTTATTATATTAGAAGCATGCCGTAAATATATTTATAGTGCGAGAGCTAAGCTCTCTCCTACTTGTCTAATTCCGATATTAGTAACCTCTAGTCCTATAGTAGTTAGTCTCCTACTTCTTAGCGGCAGGTCCTTATTTAGAATAAGGAAGCCAGTTAAGTATCTTCCTAAACTATGCTTATTTACCACCTAGTTTAATATTACCCTTCCTAATATCTTAGATGCGAGCGTAAAATCAGTCGGCTATAGTTAAGTAGTATTCTTAATGCCACGTCCTAGATGTTTAAGCCTATTAATTAGAGCTTTATTAACTCTTACTATGACTTTAGGAAGTAGGTGTATTATAAGCTTTTAGACGGCGGAGAGGAAGTTATAGGAGACTGCGTATTTTAGCGGTCCGTTAAAAATATCTTATCCCTAGGCCTTTCGGATAGTTTCTCTAGCTTTATTATATTGGTTTCTTTAATCTTTAGCTATTTTGCTAATGTTAGAGATGTCCTTAAAGATTAATATAAATACATCCTTTCCTAGAGATGCTTGCAGTCCGTTATCTTAGTTAATAAAATTAACTACTACACTAGCCGCATCTACGTAGTTTTCTCATAAGAGTAAAATCTTGTTATAGATTTAGATAAGCACTACTTAACGCTAATTAACCGCAAAGCCTCTGACTTTCGTTAGGACGTCACTAATCTGTTACTTAACTCCTTTATAGAGGACTAGTGGTCTACTAGATAAAGACATAATAAGTATACCGTTGTTCTTAATTCTACTTAGTTTCTGCTTTAGCTAATTATAACTATCTCTAAGGTTTATTAAGGGCAAAAAGGTAAAGTTCTAAATAGGGTTTCTTAATCTAAATAGTCTACTAAATCTAGGTGGCGGTATGGAGTTTTACCGGCTTTAATTATTAAATAGACCAATTATAATTTTCCATACCTAGTATAGAAAATCGCTATTAGCTTAGTAAAGGCGGTAAGCGGAACTAATATCTTTGCAGTAAACAATACTATATAGTTATTTGCAAATATTCTTCTACCCTTACCTTACTATTAACACGTATTAGATTTTTAACTAAAAAAGCAAATAAGAATGCGTAATAGAAAGAGCTTTAGAAAATATAGCAAATAAAAGAATTACACGGCTGTTATTTACATCCCCTCCCCTACTACAGAACTTAACTGTCCCCTAGTTAAATATTTCGTACTTAGTTTTATTAAATAATCTTTCTAAAACGCGCACTTCTTAAACTACGCGGCGTTATAATACTGGTGGATTTTGTAAGTCTTTCTTAGGCTTTAGCTCTGCTATTATTTCTTATAGTATAGTTCCGCCTAACTAGTTAAGCCGGTCTTTCTAGTGGACTTTAGATATCTATCGTTAATAAAACCTCTTTAATCTATTTCTAGGAGTTTAATTACAGAATAGTGTACTATTAAGATCCTTAATTAAGTACTATTCTTTATAAAGGTAACTCTTATATATACGGAACAGGCCTAGCCATTTTAGATCTAACTTGCGACTGCTAGAATAGTCTTGCTTAAGCTACATATTATAAAGCATAACTATATCTTTAACCTTAAATCCATCCTAGCGAATGCGGTAGGTGTTATTAAAGTACTCCTTATTTGCTACCCTTAGTTGTCTTATACGCGCGATAGCCTCTTTTATATCTACGTCTCTTTGGTTAAACTACTTTACATAAAGTGTTAGTAGCTCTATAGTAGTCCGGACTATTTATTAAGGCAGCGTCTACTAAGTGGGTATATAGAGTTTAATAGGAAGGATATGCTTATATCCGCATATAACTCTTACTAGTATTATTCCCGTAGGCCGCTTAATAGTTGTCCTATCTACCTATAAAACGGTATAAAGATTGTCTAGCTATAAGCTATTTATCTTCGCTAAAGCGTCTATTATAGGTTTGTGGCCTCGCTCTATAAAGCCTTACGCCTAAGCGTAGTAAGCGGAAGCTACAACCCTCTTAATATTGTAGAGTTCTGCGAGCGCAGCGGTAACGTTAATATTCTCTCCTCCACTATCTATAGAGAGCTGTCCAAATGCTCCCTATTAGCAGATAATATCTTTATAGAGGAACTTCGCTATACTTTTCGCATCCTTATTTTAAAGGGCTCGAGCTTCCACCCATCTAGATACATATTCTTAAGCAATAGCTAGGTACCGGAATTCAAGACGGCTTAGAGGCATAAACGTAATATCCACTACTACTTATTACCACAAGGTAGACTCCTACGTAGGGTATATCGCTTCTTCTTCTTATTCCGACTATCGCTTCTAGCATTATAGACACGACTTAATATACCACAATATCTAATCCTATAGCCCTAGCTACTAATATTAATTTAAGATCCTCTAATATGTTTCTTTTTATCTATAATATCCGCTTTAATTATAAAGGCTTTTAATGATCTTTTGCTAAGCGTCCTCGTTATTAACTACCCTTTATATTAGTACATTTTTTAATTATTGGCAAAAGAGCTGTTAATCGCGCACTAGGAATTTTAGCATATATCGTTTAAACTTTTTAAATTCTTTAGTATTTATTTCTTCTAGATATTATAAGGTCACTAGCTATTTTATAATTTTCTAAAACTTTTTAAAATATAAGTCTTCTAGTAGCAGATCTACCTCTATTTTAACTAGGCTAGCCGTATATTCTAAAGCACTTAGTTCGCAGTTAATAAACTCTTTAATATCTTTAGTCGGCTTATTAGGTCGTTCGCCATCTAGTAGTTATTATAATAGTCTATTAGCTAGGCTATTCTTCTTCCCTAGAATATGCCTAACATTAAAGTCCTATAACTAAATCTATACTAGCTATTATATTATTAAGGCTCCTAGTAAATTAGTAGCAGTATAATTTAGTTACGTAACTAAGGTATTCGCATCCGTTTTAACCGTAAAGCGGACGCCGTATAGGTATACTTAACACTTCTTTAATATATGCAGTAATGCCTAATATTTAAGCTTTCTTAAATTATACTTCTGCTCTATTTAAGACTAGATACCGCTCTTATATTAATATAGGTGGTAACAACCTTGCACGTCTAGTTATATAAGACCGCATCCCCACCCATTCTTGCATCCGTTAACGGCAAGAACAATTAGCCTAGCCCCCTTACTATAATCCAGTTAAACTAACGCGGGTGCGGTAGTAATTATATACTTTAGAGTCTTTATAGCAGTTATCTGCTCTATACCCTATACAAACGGAACATTTACTCATAGCAGTCGGAAGATTGGCTCTGCCTTTATTATGAAGTCTTCTACCCATATTTAATAATACATAACAACTCCTATAAAGGCTTGGGCAGATATAACGTCTTTATAGTCTCTCCAGTAAATAATCTTTGCGACTTTTAACTCTTCTAGATACCGCCCCTTTCTATTACAGCGGTAACCAACCACTATAATCTCGTCCTTGTAGAAATAAGACTTTACGCCTAAGATTATATACCTAGCTTGTTCCAAATCTGCAAGTACTCCGTCTAGCTATATAATATATTCCAGAATATATCTGCGCACGCCTAGAAGGCTCTCTTCTCTATTATACATTATCTATAGTCCTTTCACTATAATATTATCCAGAAACGGCAAGGTATAGTGTGGGATATATCGCTCTAGAATTTTAGTAATTGTCCTTATAAACTAGGCTACTGAATTCGTTCCTTTTATAGGTACCGTTATTTATTATAGAAGTCCTAGAGGTGTTATAAAGGCCATTAGGTTCCTGCTTTCTATATCTAGCTCTAATTAGTTATATCCAGAAAAGAAGTCCACTAGAGACATAACTTTACACCCTATAAACTCCTTAGAAAACTTATTAGCATACAGCGGCAGATTTACGTCCCTAATAGTTACTCAGTTAATATTCATCGCCGCGTTAATTAGCCGGTACTTCTTATATTCCTTTTTGCTTATAAGAAACTATAAATTCCTATATAGGCTTTCGCAATATTCTAAAGTCCCTTAAGCTAGTCGTTCTTATAATATATTTATTACTTCCCCTTATAGGGCTCTTAGTACAGGGAAGTTCGGCACTTACTATACTTTATACGGTACAGTCTTAATCTTTAATAGTGGAGTTACGTCTCTACTAACACAACCCATCTCAGAGAACTCCCATACTAGAGCCTTTTCTCGGTTAAATAATATGGCCTTAAAGATTTCTCATTCTCTTGGCTAGAGGTCCCCTATAATTACGCGCTCTAATTATTCTAGCTTTAGCCGTATACTATAGGCCAGCTTAGTATACTACGGCTTAAGGAAATAATTATATAGACTAAGGGGTAACTCTTAAATAGACGCCTTTTGCTAACGCAAGGCTACTTCTCACCACTCCATTATTCCTCCTATAACCGTTCTATCTAGTGCTAATAAATTAACCGGGCAGACCTTCTCTGCCTTTCATTTATACGCAGTTACTATACTTATAGCATTCTATTAGGCCTTACTCCTATAGCCTTCTATTTACATTATAAATAGATCTGTTGTCTTTAATATTTAATATATAAGGGATTTAGCCTTCGCTTTAAATACTAGCTTCTGCCTTTTTTTTAAGTACTTCTTTAGAACTTCCTTTAACATTTCACTATTAAGCTTTCTCTATCCAGCGTTGTGCTCTTCTTCCTATTAATTGCCCTATTTAGCGGATATCCAGAATAGTAAACGTCCTTATCAAAGTCGCACCTCATTTCCCTCCTCTCCGTCCTTAGCGTCCTTCTTATCCTAATATACCGGGTTATAAATAACCCTAGATATAATCCTAGCGGTTATACCGGTTACACGTTTCCCAAACTACTACCTATACTAATTCTTTTATCTAGTCTAAGAAATATTACGTCCTTATAGAATATTAAGAACCTTATTTTAACTCCGCTATCTTTTAATTAAATAATGTAAGATACCTAGCCTATTACAGTTCGCTGCGTTACTAGCCTAGCCCTTACTAACTATGGCTCACCAAGTATTACCTTATATAACATTTCTCCCACAGTAATAAAAGTCGTAGATATTAAAACGTCCCCTATAACCATAGCGGCTATATACACCAATCTAATAAACTTAGACTAAGTCCCATTTGCAGACGTTAGACGTGTACCCTATAACTACAGGGGCAGACTTAATATCGGTAAGCTATATTATAGAGCCACACTTTCCTTAATAAGGTTAAGCTCCGCTCCAAAGTTAATCAAGCACTTAACCCTTTTATCTCTTATCTATACTTCCACCTTTAGACATCATCGTTAAAACCGGGTAAATCCTGCTTCCCGTTTAATCTAGTCTACCTCTATAGTCGTCAGGCTAGCTTAATTAGCATAAAACGTTAGGTACGCCGATAACATAGATGCCTTAACGCCCTTTTGCTTTTATTAGTAAGGTTCTATAAGAGGTAGTAGGAGCGGCTTAAAGAATAACCTTATAACTTTAGGTATATACACAAGGCAGTTACTAATAGTAACTTTAATAGTTTTTAATAAGATCTTGTCCGCTATTACGGTTGGGCTTAGGACGTTCCCTTTTAATATATCTATTATCCTGACCGGCTTTAGTTGCGGTGCTTTAGCGGTCGTAGTCGCTTCCGTTTTTTACTCTGCTTCTCTTCTTAGCTATTTAGCATAGTCTATTTCATTAGTCTCCTTATTATTTACTAGTGAATGGGGGGCCTGCCGCTGTGGTTGTGGTGTGATTTGGATATGTCCTCCTAGTTGTATATTTCGAACTATTGCCAGTTACAAACCAGTCGGTTTTAGAGGTGGTTTCGTCACCCTAACGTCTCCTCTCGGCTTCCTAAGATCGTATAACCGTATCGTAGGCTATAACTAGGTTACTACTCCTACTAAATTAACGTATACTAACTCCACTTGGTATACATCTTCCTAGGACTTACTAAGCTCTTCTTTACTTTTAGCGCCATTACTTTCTATAAGCTCTACTAAGGACGTATTTAGTTAAATGCCTGTCGCTATTACATTAGGATCAATATTCGTATTCTGCCTTAGCCAGTCTTTAAGGAACTAAATTTAATAGCTGCTTGGTAAATACGGGAGTAGATTTCCTAGGCGCTAATATATTCCAGTGCAGATTTGGTTATTTTTATTTATATACAGGAACCCTTAGCTAACTAGTTCTTAGAGCTCTAGGCATTGGTTAATAAAATAATAAGGGCCTCTACATCTATAATACGTCTTATCTTATACCTAGTATGCACTAGGGTTTCTTAGTCTTTTATACCTTCCTAGACCTAGCTTATATCACTTTTATGGCGCCCCTTTATAGGACGGCAGCAGTCCGTTATTATTCGTTACCGGTTACAGACCTACTTATTCTTAACGCGCTAACGCCTTATTTAGGAGCTGCATATACTATATCAGGTCTTAGCGAATTCTATTAAGGAACGGCATTAAAGATATAACGCTTGCCAATTCAACCGTCCTAAAATTAAGCTTCCGGAGTTAACTAGTAAGGCTCTTTAGCTTAGGGTCCGTTTCTTAGGTTATATAACAGGCACTTACTAACTTATTTAGCTAAGAGACTATAGGCGGCCGAAGAGTAGCATCTCTCTAGTTTAATATAGCCGGCTACTACTCGCGGAATTGTCTAACCAGTTATTAGAGACCTTACTCCTTAGGGTTCATTATTAATAAGCGGTCTGCGCCCTTATATAAATTAAGCCTATCTTCTATAGCCCTCCTTAGTAGGTAGAAGTTAAAAGACTCTTATCTATCCGGGTTAGCTTCTATCTTAGTTATAGTATATTTTTGATATTTAAATAGGAGTCCTTTTGCAAACCAGTATCCTTATTTACAGTTTTCCAAATTGCTAGCTTTAGTAACCTTCTAGGAAATTAGTGTAAATTGTCTATAGTACTCGCGTATACTACTAGGTAGGTTATTCCTATATTATAGTATATACGCTTCTAAGAATTCTACTATCTTAACTTGTTAAAAGTAGTTACTTCCTTAGTAGTCTATCTAAAGCTTTTTTACGAGTTCTATTTATCTGCTAATAATAAACTTAGGCAGACTTCAGATCTAGGTCCCTATTTAATAGTCGCAATATTCTAGAAGTCCTTAATACTTCTTATTGTCCGTAACACGGTATCGAATATATAGTCGCTTATATTATTCGATAAACTATAACATATTTTATCCCGTAAAGTAAGGAGTCCCTAAAGTCCCTAAAGCTAGTATAGGCTAGGCTATAATATATACCTTATCTTGTTCTATTAGTGGTTTATTATAAGGTAATAGACTAGCAGTTTCTCCTAGAATAGGTAAGTTAACCTCCTAGTTCTTATCCTCTTTTTACTAAAGGTTATCGGTTTTGGACGTTGTAGGAGTTAGGTCTAGTACCGCATCCTCTAAGTTAGGAAAACTTCGTAGGTTAGCAGGCTGCCTACTTTCTTCTCCGCCGTCATTATAGAATAGGCCTAGCATCCCTAGTATTCCCTTTATCGGTCTTATTGCTATTACTCTTATAAATTTAAGGGAGGCTTATATAAATGCTAGAAGAATTGTATAAACCGTTGCAAATATAGTAAATAAAAAATTAAAGACTTCTTTCTGCTAGTCCTAATGCATTATAACCCTCTCTTTTATCCTCCGTCCTGCTGTACCCTATACTTGTATTCCCACTCCTAGTTATCTATTCCGTCTACTATAGGTTTTAGATAACAATCTCCGAAAGTGTTATTAACTTATCTTAGTAATAGTAATACCTGCGCGTACGTCGCTAGTAGTTCCGTGCTCAATTTCCGCACCTATTAGTGACTTAACGGCTTCTAGTAATAGTGACTCAACAGTTTTTAGTAGCTGCAGCACGTTCCTATGCGTCTCCTATGTATATAGCGCTGGACTTCTAATCCAAAGAGCTTGCTATCGTCCCTACGTGGAATGCCATAAAATATATAGGAGGGTACGACCTCTCTAAGATAGGAAAGTCACAGTGCTGTCTGTCTGTCTGTTAGTCGGTCGGTTAGTTAGTTAGTTAGTTAGTCGTAATTAGTTAGTAGAACAGGCAGTAAGAAAGAAAGAAAAGAGTGTATTATGTGTCCGTCGTGCCTATCTGAGTTGTTAAAGACTCTAAGGGCTCCAGACCGATCTATATAACTTGTGTAAGGCCTAGGCTCTCCCAAAGCTATGCCCAATCTAGATGTTGAATCCAGGGGCCAAATCACACCACCACAATAGTCTCTTTAAGACCTATTTAACGTATTCTCCATATTCTTCCTTACTTATTAAGTAAATATTATTATTATTAAGGTATGCCATAACAAATTTATCTAAGTGTTCTCTTAATACATTATTAATACGCTTCTAAAACGTTACTAGTGCATTTATAAGCCTAAATTATATAACTAGTAGTTTATATAGTCCTTCCTTTAACCTAAAGGCTGCCTTTTATTTATTGCCTTCCTTAATTCTAATCTAATAGTACGCCTATCTTAAATCTATCTTTATAAAGATTTGCGTATTACTAATCCTATCTTAGATTTCGCTAATTAAGGGTAAAGGATACCTATCCTTCCTAGTAATGCTATTTAACTATTTATAGTTAATATATAGCCTAAGTTTTCTATTCTTCTTTAGTACGAATAGTACTGGATATCCCGCTAATAACTATAATAGTCTAATATATCCTTTTTAAAGATTTTCCTAGATAAACTTCTTAAGTACCTATAACTCTTTTTCTGTTAACTTATAGGTTAAGTAGAACCTTAGACTTATTTCTAGTTCTAACTTTATCTTATAGTCCTATACTATATACTTTAACAGCTTTTTACTTTTTAGTAACTATAGCTTTTTACCATACTTATAGTATCTCTTTAGTATATAACTTAATCCTTAATTAGTTTCCTTATATATTGCTCTAACTTAGTATTATACTAACTTAGTTTATTATTATATCTTATATTATTATATATCTCTAATATTAACTTAACCTATAACCTAATTAATCTTTAGATTATATTCCTATAATTAAGGTATTCCTAATACTGCCTTATTATTCCTAAATAGTAATATATTAAAAGACATCTTAACTTATCTCCCTTTAATAGTTATCTAAATTAGTCCTATTTTAAGATTAATAATGCCTCCTCTATAGGCTATTAGATCTCCTAAAATTGTTACTAATAGATAAGGGTACTCCTTTTGCCTATATAGTAGCCCCATCCTTTTAACTACTACTAGTAAGATATGGTTTTATGTCGCTCTACTATCTACTAATACTTTAAACTATTAATTTTGCCATTTAACTCTTAGGTTTAGGTGTTGTCCTTAAATTTCTTTAAGGGTCTAAGGCTCTACTACTAGCTCCCTTTAGTCCTATAGGCCTCTACTTTTCCTAACTATTAGCTACTTAATCCTATTATACTTAGCTTATTCTTTAGCTAATACCTAATTTACTTTTTATCTTTAATATACTATAAATAGGTATTTTCTAAATATTCCCACTATTATTGTCCATCTAAGCATTCTTCCATAAGGAATCTTTCTGGTTAAAGTATTAAACTTCCTTCCTCTTAGACTTCTACTGGATGCTAGCCGTATATATACTTAGCATTCCTATACTATTATTCTTTTATTATCCAGTATATCCTTATAGGGTATTTCCGGTTCTTTTTCTTTAGATTTTTATACATTTTATATATATCGTCTACGCATATAATCTATAATAGCGTATAGTATACTAGGTGCTTTAGGTTAACTTTTAGCTTATTTTTATTCTTAAGTTTAAACCTCTATTACACTAATCTAAATATTATAACTTTATTTATAGGTACTAAGACGCGTCTCTTACTTCTTTAGTTCTCTAATTATTCCTCTAGATCCTTTAATATTATAATTAAGGCTCCCTTAATATAATTTATTACTTTTTTTGTAATTAGGTGGTCTTAGATAACTTTTTTATCTAACTATATATAGAAATCTTCCTACTTATTATTGTGTCGTTGCCTATATCACTTTTAGTATAGCTACTAGAGTATATACAGTCTGTCCGTAAGGAAGTATCTTCTTATTACTATATTATAATAGCCTTTTATATATTATTCTTTAAACCTAGTAGGAATCCCTAGATCCTCTTCTTATTCTAGTTTAGTAAGCTACTTAGCTCTTAGTATACCTATCTTAGGTCTATTAGTAATTCTTTATATAGGTGCTCTATCCCTTATACATCCCAATATGCTAAATCTCTTATATAGTTTCTATTCTTACTACAAGGTAATTCTTACTCTAAATTCCTCTATAGTTTCTTTCTTTTCGCGTCTTATAAGTAGATCCTTAAAGTCTTCTTACTTCTTAATCTTAGTATTAAACTCTTAATCTTTAGTCTAAATATCTTATTTAACTAGTAAGTCCTTTAGGTCTATATATCTGTCTTCTAATCTAACTACTATTTATACTATAGATTCCCTAATCTATAGTAAAGTCTTTTACTTCTTTCTTATAGATGTCCTAATTCGTTCTTCGAACTCTTAACCCCTTAGATTCTTTAATTCTAAGCTTGCTTCTAACTTAAGCTTAGCTCTAGCCTTAGTCTAACTAGGCTTTACTAGTGTTCTTATCTTATCTTAAGAGTCTTAAATCTTACTTATTTTATCTTAAGAATCTTATGCCGTTAGGAACACTTATCCTAAGCTTATTTATATATTTTTAAACTAAGCTACTGCCCTGCTTTATTGGTTTATATCTATTATAGGTCCTTAAGCATACCTTATCTTATTTTAAGAATCTTAGTTATCTCTTATCTCGTCTTAAGAATCTTAAGCCTTTGGCCTTTTGCCTTTATTAAGTAGTAAGCTAGCACTAGCAGTCATCTGCTTACTTAATTATCTCTAAATATTACTCCTTCTATCTTATAAAGTAATAGATACTATATCTAACGGTATTATAATACCCGTTACTAAACCTTACTCTATAGCGGTCTTAGTCTCTACTTCTATTACGTTATTAAGGTTTAGATACCCCNAGTTAGTTNCTTTANTATCCTTATNNCTNTTAATTAATAAGTACTNTAACTCNATTATNATTATTNNTAATNNTTNTCNNTATNTTACTATAATATCTTAATCTAGCTTATAGAGTTAATCTTATTCTTTATCTAACTCTTTAGTTCCTTTAAGTCCTCTTAACTCTAGCTCTTATAGCTAATAGCTTATACTATACTTAGCATCTTTATAAATTTGGTATACGTTATTATAATAAAACGTAAAACTTTTAATTAAACATTCTTTTATTCCTCGCAGTACACTATTATCCCTCTATATATATATATTATATACTATTAGTCTAGTTCCCTTTACTACATAATAACTCTAACCACTTTTATAGTCTCTAGCTAAATAACCCTATTTTCTATAATTTATATAAGCTCTATTTTTAAACTATTACTTTTACTATAGAGTCCGCTTAAACGTCTTCCGCTATTAAGATCCTTAGTTTAGCCTATACTCCTTAGTTCTATAATTACTTAATCCTTAATTTCTAAGTTTCTATAGTTACTTTCCCTATCTCTTATAGGTTTCTCTAGTACCGCTTAGGTCTATTAGCTCTACGCTATACTATAATTTTTAACTTAGCTTTAGTTATTACGTGCTCTGCGTCTTATATAACTATAAAACTCTATTTTAGCCTCTCTTAGCCTATTCCCTTTAGAAGATCCTATTATTAATCTTAATTACTTAATCTATTAATTCCCTTAGGGTATCCGCATCTTTTATTAGAATAATTACATCCTAGACTTTAGCCTTAAGTCCCTATTTATACTATACTATAAGCGCCTTATTGTTCTATTTAACCTATATAGTAAGTGTTTAAAACTATATCGTATACTTAATTACTAAAGTTCGCTATATTAGGTCCTAAAGCTTTCTCTCTACTATAGTTATTGCTTTTAGGTCCCTAAATATCTATATTAATTATTTTATAAATCCTACCTAGCTAGAAAACACAAATTATACCTCTTAATTAGTAGTAGTTATTCCGTTAGTCTATATTTCCGTTAAGTAAGGTTTAAACTATTTAAGTGCCTAACCCGTTAGGAATAGTCCTACGTAGGCTATCTAATCCATTATTATGGCTAACTTAGCCCCTTCTTATATAACTTTAAAATATATTTACATTAGGAATCCTTTAAGCTTTAATCTTTCTCCTAAGAATTATTTAATTAATAGTAACTTAACCTTTACTACTCCTATTCCATTAAGTCTTTCTTTAAGTGTTTAATTATTCTTATTTAACCTATTAACAATTTCCTATAACTGCCTAACCGTAACTAGTTGTAAGTTAGTATCTTATATACTTATATCTCCACTTAACCTTAAGATAGTTGCTGCCGTTAACGGCGTCGTAGTGGCTACTTTTAGTGGCATATTATTTAACTTCTTAAAACCGTAACTATGGTAGTAATTATATAATAGAGCCTTATAGCAAGAACTACGGTGGACTTATTAATAGGCTAGGTATATAGGTATTGCCAAAAGTTAATAACGTAATAATAACTAGTAGAGTAGTTGCCTAATAGATTAACTCTAATTATATTCTAAGAATTACTATAAGGAAGAAACTATTTAGGTAGGGACTAAGGGTCCTTAAATATATAACCGTACTCCTATAAAATCCTCCTTATATATAATATACGTATTATATATATTATACGTATCGTACACCGCGTATACTGCGTATACTGCGTATAACATTATATAACTCGCTTACTATTCTTTATTATATAGTTCTACGGGTTCTATCCTAGACCGTACCTATATTAACTAACTAGCTTCTTCTAACTCCTCTCTAAGTAGTCGTAATATCGTACTTAAAGCGTCCGTAACATTGGCCTTTATAATATTATTATTTATTAAGGGATTCTTAGTAGACCTTCTAAGGTCTAATAGATAGGGGTCCGCCTTTACTATACTTACTTTTCTGCTCTATTTTAATAGAGTTTAAAGTCCCTTATTATATGGTTTTAACTAATCTTTAGTAAGTTTATAAATAAAGCGTCTCCAGTTATTATAACTAACTCTCCTAGTCTCTTTTTATAGTTAATTGTTTAATACTAAATATCTTTAGTAGTCCTTAGGGTTGTTATAGGCTTAGAGCTATTATCGCGCCTATTAGGCGCCGGCGTAGAGCTGTATAGCCTATAGCGACTATTCTCAATAGGCCTGCTAGCTAGGCTATACTTATAGGCAGTGTTCTTTAAGTGCTTACTTAATCCCTTCCTAAAGGGCTTAAAAGGGGTCTTTAGATATGGTCTAGTTAAGCTCCTAAATGCTTTAAAGAAAGCCCTATAAGTTTAGCTTCTTAAGGGCGAGGCGCTGGCGTTCTACTGGTGGATAGCTGGCGTTATTAATTTGGATGCGGATTGGTATATAGTTTCTTATAAGGGCCTATTCCTTAACTATACTATAGAAGTTAACTTTTCTATATAGATCTAGTAATATAAACATAAGGTTTATTACACTCTCCTATTACCCTCTTTTCTATATAGGCTCTCCTTTTAGTATAGCGAGTACTAGGCCTTTAGTATCAGTTTTGGCCAAAAGGCGTTCCGCCTGCTTTTCGCTAGCTATATGCTTTCCGCCCTATATTAGATAGTAGGCGTTAAAGTTACCTAAGAGTATAATTTCTCCCTTAGCTTCCTTAATAGCTATTTTAACCTTAGGCTATACCCTAATCTAAGGGCCATCTTCGCGCGGGTTATAGATATTAATAATTATAGCCTCTAGCCCCTTTAGGCGTACCCAGAGAGCTATAGTAAAGGGGCCATACTATCTGCGCTTCTAATACGCGGTGTTAATATTCTGGCTAATTATAAAGCAGACCTTTGTTATAGGGAGAGCGTCGTATATAAGTGTAAATCCCCTAGGGTAGTATGTTAATTTAGTATATCTATTATATACCGGCTCCTAGATTATAAGGACCTAGTAGTCCGCCAGCGTAACGCTATTAAAAAAGGGGCAACACGCCCCTTGGTTTGTATTTCCGCAGTTATACTAAATAATTATATACTTACTTATTTAAAGTAGGTGTGGGCTTATCTATGTCTATATCTTATTCCTTATTGTTTTTACTATTAACTATTATTACTCTATTAGCGCGAAGCCGGAGCCTTAATTATAATTTATCTCTACTTATTATTTTAATAAAAGATAGTTTGCCTGGTCCCCGTTTAAGTAGTTATTCTTAAATTCCTAGGTAAGACATTTCCCGTTCTCTTTTCTTATTAGTGCTAATTATAAGGTTTTCTGGTATTAAGGGTTAGTATATTATTTCTGCGGCTTCTTATATATGGAGCGACTGCATTAAGAGGGCTATTCTCTTTATTTAGATACCTTTAAAGTAGCTTTAAAAGGTCCTACACTCTTTTCTTTACTATGCTTTATAGGCTTTACCGCAGTTAATACAGGATACCCTTTTCTTAGGGCAATTTGTGGTGTTATGTGGTCCTATATATTGCCCACATTTTATTTACTTTCCATATACGCTTTATATATACCCCTATTAATTATAGCGGTAGCATTACTTTATAATTATACTATTTTTAAATAGCCTAGTTTCAAAAAGCTGGGATTTAATAACTATCCTACTTTTTACAATCTTTTGCTAAATTACTTAGGTTAGGATGCTAATTATAATTATTCCCCTAGTCTTCTTAGGTTCTCTTTAGGCGCTGCTAAAGTTTACCTAGCGTTTTGCCTGCGCTTTAGGGTTATATAGCTATTAGATCCAGCTAATAGCTATTTTAGGTATAAGGCGCTTCGTGGCTTTATAAATAGATTAAGTTAATTCTAAATTATCTACGTCCCTTTTGCTATTAATTAAAGTCTTAAGTAGGACTCCTAGTACTTCTAGGAGGTAATCTTTCCTTAATATCCTAAGTCCTAGCGCGTCTAGCCTGTTTAGGATTTAGTCCTTTATTATTTAGAAGGGAATATAAATATCTACGTCCCTATTGTTAAGGGTATGTATAGTGTATACGCTTAATATTATTCTCTAAATAGTCTTAAGAAGCTCCCCTGGTTTATAGCCCTGGGGCTCCTTAAGCCGGACGCGTATACTTGCTCTCTGTAGTGCCGCAACTACGTTTACCGTGCGGGCCGCCTACGCAGCGATGGCTGCCTAGGTTTAGACCTGTATTAGAGAAACTCCTAGGCCTAGGGGTCCTCCTTTACGCGTTTCTTTTTGGATTTTCTTAATACTAGCTTTAATTTGGTTAAGCTAGGCCTTAGTTTCTTATTTTTAGGTTATTTAGGGGACTAGATGTATAGAGAAGGCTTTAATATACTATATTGCCTTTTAAATAGAGGCAAGTATTTAGTGCCGTAGAGTTTCTTCCTCCTCTTTTATAAGATTGTCTTTAATTTATTTAAGTGTTTCCTTTAGTTTTTACTATTGCTAGCAGCTGTCCTTTTCGCGTTATTGCCTACCTAGTTTATGGTTCGGTTCCTACGCGTTATAACTCTTACGACTTTAGTAGGAAGCCTACGCCCCTCCATCGTCCCCCATGCTCTAGATAGGGGCGGCGTGGTTTTATAGGGTTTCTTAGTATGGGGAATAGGATTCCGATATCGGGTTGCTTTATTAAGTAGTTTTAGGCTAGTTTCGCTACTATTACGGCTTTTTTTAGAATAAATATTACTAGCTAGTTATAACGATTAGATATAAAGGATTTAATAAAAGGTATTAGAAATAATAAAGGTCATTAAATTAAAGATAGAAATACTATACCTTTAATAGATAACTTAGAGATAGGAGATATCTTTAAGGATAAAGATAAAAAGGAAGGGGATAGTATTATGGACCTTATATTAGTAGTAGTGCGACTACTAAAAATAGATATAAATGGGTTAGTTAAAATAGTATAAAAGGCGCTAGAACTAATTAAGCTATAAAATAAGGAGTAGCTAAGTTATATAGCTAGTTATATTATAAGTTCGGAATATAAGAATATAGGAATATAGAAATATAATATACTAACGTACTAACGTACCGATGTACTAAACCCTTTACTATAAGGAGGAGTTATATATTTTGTAACGGAACCTTATAGTAGGAACTACAATGGGTTCTATTAATAGGCTAGGTGTATAGGAAATGTAAAGATAGTAGTTAACAATATAATAATAACTAGTGGAGTAGTTGCCTAATAGATTAACTCTAATTATATTCTAAGAATTACTATAAGGAAGGAACTATCTAGGTAGGGACTAAGGGTCCTTAAATATATAACCGTACTTTTATAAAATCCTCCTTATACGTAATATATATATTATACGTATTATATATAGGCGTATACCGCGTACACTATATATACTGCGTATAACGTTATATAACTCGCTTACTATTCTTTATTATATAGTTCTATAGGTTCTATCTTAGACTATACTTATATTAACTAACTAGCTTCTTCTAACTCCTCTTTAAGTAGTTATAATATTATACTTAAAGCGTCTATAACACTATCTCCTTTCTTTTTATCTTTGTCCTTAAAGATACCTAGCATCTCTAAGTTGTTTACTAGAGGTATAATATCCGTCTAATTAATTTAGTTAATATTATTACTTATAATACCTAAAGCCTCTTCTTCTTTATAAGCGCAACGTCGTGCCCACACTATTACTGTAATATTATTGCTTAGTAAAATAATACTATCTTCATGTTCTTATTATACGAAAAAGGGGTTAGTCTATATTATATTAGAGAGTCCTTTATCTTAGCAACCCTCTTCTTATTTAGAGTATACTAAAGCAAACATTTAATTATTTTATAATATTTACTTTACTTCTAACGCTAAGTATACGCGTTCTATGACTTTTAATAGTCTTTAAGTTCCCTAAGTAATTTATTATAGGGTCTTATATTTAATCTACCGCTATAAAGCTTAATAGTAAACTATCTATCGCCTTAGCGGAGCTTTGTTATTCGCGTAACGCTAAAAAGAAGGCTGCTAATACTTAATAACGGGCTCTTAATTCTCGTCTTGTTACGTCTACTTAGTTAATTCGTCTTAAGAAAGTTTATAAGAAGGTTTATTTTAAGGAGTAAAAACTTATAAAGTAAGGTTTATAGGAACTTAGTAATAAAAAAACGGATTCTCCTCTAATAGAGAAGGAAATAACTTTAAGTAGTTTGGCAGTCGCTCTTCCTAGGTCCCCCTTAGGTAACTTATTCTTTAGTAATTCTTCTTTATTAATATTACCTAACCTTTTCTCTTTTAATACTTCTATACCTTTTCTATAGCGTTCTTTAGGTTCTCTAGTAGCTCTTAGGTAGTTTTATTATAGCCTATCTACTTTACTTTATACTATATTTTATTATCTATATCCTTATAACTAACGATCTTTAAAACTTACTATTTATTTTCCTCTTATCCTCTATACATGTCTACTTTATAGACTAGTAGCTTAATATTCCTATATACTAGCTCTAGTATTACAATATACTATATAAGGTAAATCTTTATCCTAGCTAGTAGGTTTAACTTAAATATAACTAATAAAATTTTCTATATAATTTTAAAAGGTCTTAGTCTAACATAGTCCAATTTCTTACTTAGTTGTTAACTCTTAAAATTTTTATATAGTAGCTATACTTTATCTCCCTCCTTAAGATCTAGTCCCTTAGATCTCTTAGCATCATAGTACTTTTTTATTCTTTACTATACTACCTTAGCTATTTCTATAAGATCTATATAAAGATTTATTAAACTCTTTATTCTTTACTTAGCTATACTACTTATCTTCTTTACTTAACGTGGTAATAATAAGGTCCTTAGCTTATATCTATAATTCGCCTTAAATAGTAATATACCTATTCCTTCTTAAGGTATTATATTATATGTAAACTATATAATTAGTAATAGTAATACCTAATTATTCTATGTATAATTAATATAATACCTTAGATACTGTTTTAGTATCTAATTTAATCTTTCCGTTTAACCGTCTATCTGTAAATAATATATAGTAGAAGTTGCTGCTTAAACTCCTTACTCTATTAAGAACACTTCCTAGAATACTACTATAAATCTTAGATCTCTATCTAATATAATTTTATTTAGTGCTTTATATCTTATAAATACTTCCTTAATATAGATTCTAGCGACATCTTCTATTAATATTTCTTCTAAATATACTATAAAGTATCCCTACTTTATAAGCTTGTTTACTATTACTAAGATTATATTATAATTTTGTCTGGTAATAGGGTCTCTTAACTTTAGTAACTTAATAATAAAGTCCCATAATATAACCTCCTATAGTCTCTTTAGTATTTTAATAGGTTATAGCTCTCTATATAGCTTATACCTTATTAGTTTATTCCTTTAGTAATCTAGATATTTTTTTATAACTTACCTAGCTAGTCCCTAGATTCTATTAATAATATACTTCTCTTAAAGTTTTAATACTAAGCCTATAGCTCCGTTGTATCCTTAAGCTAGTCCTTTATAAAATAACTTAATAAACTCCTTTGTAATAGATCTTGGTACGTATATTACTTCTTAATTTTTATACTACTCTAAGTCTAGATCCTCTATTTATATATTTAGGATCTTTTATATCTAATTACTTTCTAGTAATTTATAGGTCTTCTCTTCTTATATTACTATAATCTTTAGATAATTATACCTAATTAATCTATCTATATCCTTTTATAGTAAAGCCCCTAATAGCTTTTTATTATTTTATAGTTTAGCCTTTTTACTTAAAGCGTCTGCTTATATATTCTCTATACCCTTAGTATACTAAATCTTAAAATGGTATTCTATAAGCATCTCTACCTATCTAACCTGTCTGTAATTAAGTTCTTTTATTATTAGGAACCCTGTTAGGTTCTTATAATCTATTTTAACTATAAATAGTTTCTCTATACCTTATAAAAATAATCTCTATTTCTTTAATGCTATAACTATACCTAATAACTCCTTGTTATAGATATTATAGTTTAACTCTAATAGTGTTATTTTCTAACTATAATATACTACTAGATGCTATTTATCTTTATATTTCTATAGGAAGTACACTTCTAGTGTATAGTCTAATATATTTATCTTAACTACTATCTCTAGCTATAGTTAATAGATCTTAAGAACTGGCTCCTAGGTAAATAACTATTTAATTTTCTTAAATAGTTCCTGTCGGAACGTTAATTATATAACGTACATCGGCAAAATATGGTACCCTTTAAATGGCCTTAATGGTTGGTGGTTAACGCAATTGGCGCGCAGTTAAGGGCATTTAGCAACTCGACCGACTAGCCTATGTCGTGTTTTTTTGACACGTAGCCTGCGCGTAGCCTACGCGTAACCTACGTGTAACCTACGCGTAACCTACGCATTTAGCAACCATAATTATATTTACCTCTTTTATATTAATAATATATTTTAAATAAATAAAAGCTATTTTAAAGCTATTTATAAGGCTAGCAAAATAAATATTATTATTTTAGATAATTTAATATAATACAGCAATGGTTTTCTTCTACCTATCTACCTATTAACTTACCTACCTGCCTACATCGCCTACCTATTTACATTACCTACCTATCTATATCTACTTGTCTGCATTTACCTACCTATCTATATCTATCTACCTATCTATATTTACTTACCCGTTAGTATCTATCTACCTATTTATATCTACTTACCTATCTATATCTACCTACCTATTTATATCTACTTATTTATATCTACCTACCTATTTATATCTACCTACCCATTAGTATCTATCTACCTATCTATATCTGCTTGCCTATCTATATCTACTTACCTATTTATATCTGCCTACCTATCTATATCTACTTACCTATTTATATCTACCTACCTATCTATATTTACCTACCTATTAGCATTTACCTATTTATGCCTACCTGTCTATACTACCTTAATTTAATTAATTGATTGAATTGTTTATAGTATTAGCTGGCTAGTCGTTATTGTCTGGCTCTAGTGACGGTTGTCTAGTTCTAGTAACGGTTATTTAGTTCTAGCAATAGTCGTCTAGCTCTAGCAACGGTTATCTAGTTCTAGTAACGGTCGTCTAGTTCTAGCGACGGTTGTCTAATTCTAGTAACGGTTGTCTGGCTAGCAACGGTCGTCTAGTTCTAGCAACAGTTGTCTAGTTCTAGCGACGGTCGTTTGGTTCTGGTAACGGTCGTTTAGCTAGCAATAGTTATTTAGTTCTAGTGACGATTGTCTAGCTTTAGTAACGGTCGTCTAGTTCTAGTAACGGTTGTCTAGCTAGCGACAGTTATCTAGTTCTGGCGACGATTATTTAGCTCTAGTAATAGTCGTCTAGTTCTAGTAATAGTTGTTTAGCTAGCGACGGTCGTCTAGTTCTAGCGACAGTTGTCTAGCTCTAGTAACGGTTATTTAGTTCTAGCGACGGTTGTTTAGTTCTAGCGACGGTTGTCTAGCTTTAGCAACGGTTGTCTAGTTCTAGTAACGGTTATCTAATTCTAGCGATAGTTATTTAGTTTTAGCAACGGTCGTCTGGTTTTAGTAATAGTTGTTTAGTTTTAGTGACGGTTATCTAGCTTTAATAACGGTTATCTAGTTCTAGTAACGGTCGTCTAGCTAGCGATGGTTATCTAGTTCTAGCGATAATTATCTAGTTCTAGTAACGGTTGTTTGGCTAGCAACGGTCGTCTAGTTCTAGCGACAGTTGTCTAGTTTTAGTAACGGTCGTTTAGCTAGTGACGGTCGTCTAGTTTTGGTAATAGTCGTCTAGCTAGTAACGGTTGTTTAGTTTTAGTAACAATCGTCTAGCTCTAGTAACGGTTATCTAGTTCTAGCAATAGTTATCTAGCTAGTAATAGTTATCTAGTTCTAGTAACAGTTATCTAGTTCTAGTAACGGTTGTCTAGTTTTAGCAACGGTTTTCTGCTAGCTGCCGTTCTGGTGTCTCCTTAGGTAGGGAGGATATAAAGAAGAAAGAAAGGGTAAAAAATAAGGTGGCTATATAGGGTAAAGGTACGTGTAGAGGCTATTGGGAATATAGCGGGGACCCAATACAGAGCTTCGTATAGAGCCTCTGTATGTAGAGCTTCGCGTAGAGCCTCGTGCAGAGCCTCTGTACGTAGAGCTTCGCGCAGAGCCTTATGTAGAGCCTCTATACGCAGAGCTTCTTGTAGAGCCTCGTGCAGAGCCTCTATACGCAGAGCTTCGCGTAGACCCTCGCGTAGACCCTCGCGTAGACCCTCGTGCAGAGCTTCGTGTAGAGCTTCGCGTAGAGCCTCGTGCAGAGCTTCGTGCAGAGCTTCGTGTAGAGCCTCTATACGCAGAGCTTCGTATAGAGCCTCGTGTAGAGCCTTATACAAAGCTTTATGCAGAGCTTTATGCAGAGCCTTTATGCGCAAAGCCTCTATACGTAGAGCTTTGTATAGAGCTTTGTGTAGAGCCTCTATGCGTAAAGCTTTATATAGAGCCTCTGTACGCAGAGCTTTGTATAGAGCCTCGTGCAGAGCCTTTAAGTAATAAGATTATAAGATTGTATGAGATTATATAAGATTGTATAAGATTATATATAATAGTTAAATATATAGTATATAACTTTACCTTAATTATACGTTAAGAAATATACAGTTAGCTTTTAAAGTTATTAAGTAGGTTAACTATATATCGAGTTAGTTAAATTATATGTTAAGTAGGTTAACTACGTATTAAGTTAGTTAAATTGCATGTTAAGTAGGTTAACTACGTATTAAGTTAATTAAATTGTATATTAAGTAGGTTAACTGCGTATTAAGTTAATTAAATTGTATATTAAGTAGGTTAACTACATATTAAGTTAGTTAAATTATATATTAAGTAGGTTAACTGCGTGTTAAGTTAGTTAATTGCGTGTCGAGTTGGTTAAATTACATGTTAATTACATAAAACGCGAAAACCAAAGTCTACTTAAATCTTATCCTGCGAATATTTTCCCGATGTAGTTATAAGACCACGTAGCGAGGTTAGCTAATCTGACCTTAGAGTAACCCCTTACTTCTAAATAACAACCAACTACTAACTTTAATACCGCATACGTACCACTATAAGTGATATTTGTGCACGTTAATAAAGTGAGTATACTAACACTAATCAGTAGACGTATAGATTAGGAAATACGCAATAGTAAAGCTTAAAACCACGTATTGGCTTAACTACTAACGCGTTAGATTACAGAGCTATCGCCCTATTTTAGTTAAAGGAGAAAACTATATTACCCTTAAAGCTTAAAACTATATATTAGCTTAACTGCTAATGCGTTAAATCGCCTAGAGAACCGTATCTTTACTTAGAGAGAGCTACGTTATCCTTAAAGCTTAAAACCATATATTAGCTTACTAATACGTTAAATCGCCTAGAGGACCCTTAAAGCTTAAAACTACGTATTAACTTAACTATTAACGCGTTAGATCGCCTAGAGGACCATATCTTTACTAAGAATCGTCTACAGTATTTAAGAACTATAGATTCGTTAATAGGATATATACATACCTTTATACCCTTACCTTAAACCTAACGACTACCCTTATACCTATCCTTATATACTAAGACACGACAGTATAGAAATTAACTAAAAGGAAAGAATTACTAAATACGGCTACGGAATCGACTTAAAAACGGCTATAGATAATAACCTAATGGAGTATATAGAGACTAAGATGCACCTATATACACGATCTAACCTTATAGACTTTGCATTATAGATAGTATTTTAGGAAGACTTTAAGAACTTTACGCCGGAGACCTTTAAACGAGTACAATCTAATACTAAAATGGGAATCCGTTAATACCTACTAGTAGTTAAGAGAGGAGTATATATTATTAAGCAAGATAAGAGATACTTCCTTAGCAAGGTACTAACGGATATCACTAATAAAGAAGAGTTTTATAAATAGACGGATAAGGAGCTTATCGCGGCCCTTGTAGAGGTAAAGCCAATAATTACAATAACTCTATAAGACTAACTTAATTTGACCTTAGACAAGCTTACTATACCTCTAGCCCTACTACCACTACTAGCTACTCTACTAACTCTACCAGCTATTCCAGCTGCTATACTACTAGCTACTCTAGTTATGGCACCGCTAGCTACTCCAATTACTACCCCTGCTATCCCTATTACCCCTCCCGGTCCTTAATCCTCTAATTATAACTAAATCCACGCTTTTATTAACCAACTGCTATGGCTAAAAGAGTAGTAACTGTAGTAGCCATAGCAACCGCAGTAGCTATATATATATACACTACCTAAACCAGCTATGCCTAGTATAAAGTAAGGACCTAGATATAGTAAGGAGGTAGCCACAATTGCGAAGATCTATATAGACAACTAAAAGTACAATAGAGTTAATAACAGCTTTAACTTTAAGCTAACTATCTTCTATAATATCTATAAAAGATCTAGCTTACTACCAGAAGGCTATATAGTGGCATTCCCTAGCATACTAAAAGGGCTTACTTAGGACCACTATTATAACAGTAACCTTAAGTCAAGACCTTTTACGGAAGCCTGTAACTATATATAACAATTCTTTAAAGGGCTAGAATACTACTATAAGAACCTTATAAAGTGGAATAGTATAACCCTCTAAGGAGTTATAGACGAGAACCCTAATAAGTTAATCTATTAGAACTTCTAACTACTTATAAATAAGCTGCTAAAGTAACATTATAGACTATACCTAGACTTCCGTATAAATCGCATTCTTATAAATAAGCTAGTTACTACTTACTAGGGAGTACCAGTATGCCGTATTACTGTCTCCAACTCTTTAGAAGACCTCTCTTAATTAATTAGTAAGCTATAATCCTCCATTATTGCGTAGGAAAAAGAACACCCCCTATAGGCCTTAATAAGATCGTCTTACCAAGCCTTTTTTACGGATTAATGTTACTACTAAAATGACTAGAATCGAGACCGAAACACTAATTGCTACGGTAGTAATTGCCCCTATAGAACTAACGGCAGACTAAAGGCCAAGTGCTACGTCTGTAAGAGGGAGGACTACCGTTTATAGAAATATTTAGAGGAGGAGCGTAATCGGTCCAGAGACGACTATAAGAGACGTTTTATTAATATTAAGGGCCGTAATAAGGGCAACTTTAATAACCACTTTAAATAATATGTCGCCGCCTATAAAAGAGATAAAGAGGATAACTTAGACTTTAAAGCCTATATATACGACGCTAACGACTTTAGGAGCGATGCTGGAGAACCTAACAACAGTTCTACCTACATTACTACCTTTAGAACGCTTACTATAGAGAAAGCAACCTCTATAAGCGTAGAGCTAGCTAATAAGGCTTATACGCACCTATTTATGGCTTTAATACTTACTATAAAGTTTACTACGGAGCCTCACACGGAGACCGACCCATTTGCCTATAATACGGCTATAGCCATAGCGTTACGGTATACCTCGACGGTCTTTATAGGAATTATAATTAATACGGGTGCTTTACGCAAGTCTATAGCTAGCTATAATTAATTCTAAGCTTTATAGGCCGTAGATAAGTCTATAAGTCTTAACACGTTAACTAAGGGCCAAGTAACTGTCCAATTCGGGATTGGAGCCTTTACGTCTATTGGAACTATAGACGTTAACAGCCCCGTAGGCAAGGTATAATTCCATATTATTAAAGTAGATACTCCCTTTCTACTTTGCTTGGTAGATATAGATAGACTCTATATTAAATACAATAACCTAAAGGACGTTATTATTACTTACACTAAAAAGGTGCCAGTAGTTAAATGATTTAGCCACCTATTTCTCTTATAGAGCTTCTCCTTATAGTCCTATCTTGTTAAGTCTTTTAATACAAACCCTTGCTATTTAACTAACGTAAAACTACGACGCCTACACCGTTAATTTAGTTACCTATTAGTTAATAAACTATAAAAGCTTCTTAATAAGACTAACCATAGCTATAACACTAATAGATCTGCTATTAAAGAGCTAACTAAACTCTGCCACTATTGCTAGAAGTTTAGTAGATCTCTAAGTAGATTTCGCTTCACCTTATAAGACAATATTAATTTCAATTATAATATTATCGTCGATATTATATATATTAACGGCTCCCCCCTACTATACGTAGTTAATAAAGCAACTTAATTTTAAGCTGGTAGATAGCTATGAGATATTAACGCCAAGCACACTTAGGACGTTCTACGAATATGCTAGATTAACAGCTATTTAGGACCACTAGACTTAATCACCACAGATACTAGAAAAAACTTTATTAGTAAGGAGTTTAAACACTACGCTGCTACTATAGGAGCAACTATAAAGTTAGTTCCGGTCAAATTACACAATTCTATTAGAATGGTAGAACGCTACTATAGTCCGCTATAACGAGCCTACTAAATCATTACGACTAAAATCCCTAAAATTAGCAAGGAAATAGCCCTATAAATGGCCTTTAAAGCCATTAATAACATGGCTAGCCTAGAAGGCCTAGTCCCTACACTCCTAGTCTTTAGAGCCTACCCCTAAATGGTTAAATTAGACGCGCTATTACCTTTAGTTATACAGCGAGCTGCGGCTATTAAGAAAGCAATGGTAGAAATCTAGAAGTTATAAGCTAAATAATAGATCGCTAACGCTCTTAATATGCGAAATAGTGTAAGGGTTATTTTGGCCCTTACTCGGCTGCATCGCCTAGGGGCTCTTAGGGGTCGCCAAGGCTAGCCTTCGGCTAGCCCTTAGCACCTCCTTATAAGCACCTCGGGCTTGCAGCCCTTCCCTCCTCATTGGTTCGTCTCTCTCTCAGTACTAGGCTATTGCCTACCCTTATTACCATATCGTCCTCTTCCATCGACTCCCTATGTGACTTATGCTCGGCTTGCCTGCTCCCTACCGTATACCCTAGCAATACTGCCTTACAAATAAACCACGAACTAATGCTATTTACGGCCTCCTACCTAGTTCGCCTGTCTTAGTCTAGAGAGAAGGTAATACTAGCTAAAGTGGTTATTGGGACGGACTATATATACTACTCGCCGTTAATAGCGAGACCTACACCGTAAAGCTACTAAATAGGCCTATAACCTTCCGCTCTATAGTTATAAAACCTTACCTACTGGACCTATAAGACCTAGTCGAACTACAAAAGTCTGCCAAATTAGATAAACTAGTACCTTTACCAGCCGAACCTTAATTATTACCTAAGGCTAAACTATAGCCACTACTAAAGCAAGGTAGAGGTCGCCCCTATAAATACCTATTACTTACAGCCGTTACAGACATAGCTATTATGGATGCTATAATAGATATAGGCGCTTTTATGGGTAATATTACGGATATCGCTAATATCGCTATCTACCTACAGGACGATAATACCACAGATACGGCTAATACTACTATTTACTTACAGAACGATAGCAACACCTAATTTAGTGCTTTATAATAAAAGGAGGTTACAGGCCTACTCGAGAAAGGCGTCTTTAAGATTATTAAGCTACACGATATATTAAAGGGGGTTAGACTCTTTAATTCACGGTTTATTAATAAGATTAAGAATAAGGGAACCGATAAAGCCTTTAAGAAATTACGACTTATTATATAGGCCTATAATGACTTAGAGAAAGAGCTAGTCCTTACTTAGTTACTAATAATTTAACGAGTTAGCTAGCGGCTGATTCTCTATATCGCTGCTATGCTACTATAGATACAACTTTACCTCTAAGATATCTTATAAGCCTACGTCCAGTCTACTACGAACCTAAACCGCAAGTTCTATATATAACTACCATATAAGCTAAATAAATAATTAGGAATTAATACGGACTCTATTCTAAAGGTTATAAAGCTACTTTACGGAGTACCTAAAGCTAGAAACTACTAGTTTAAGATATACCATTTATACTACGTTAATTAGCTATAAATGGACCAGTCTATATATAACCCATACTTGCTTTATAGCGATAAGCCTTTTAGAATTATTGGCCTATAGACTAATGATATACTATTCCTTATAGATAACACCTTTATAGAGGCTAAATAAAGCGAACTATATAAGGCTAAATTTATAGCTAAGGAGCGAGAGTAACTAACCGCTAATATACCAATTAAGTTTAATAGAGGACTTATTTAATTAATATAAGATAGGAGTATTACGCCAATACAAAAGCGCCAGTGTAAGAACCTTAGTGTGGTTAATACTACGCTAGTAGACAGCACTAGCTCTAGAGGAGTTACGCGTGGCCTACTTACACTAAAGGACTAGTATATCGCTTAACGCGCCAAAGGAGCCTATATTGCCTTAGTCTGTTAGCTAGAGGCCTTATTTAACCTATCCTTTACTACCTAGGTAATTAACCTAGTTAAAGATAATATAAAGAGTCTTAATAAGCGATTAAGCTGGTAGATTAAGAACGCAAATAGAGGCCTAAAGTTTGTTAAGCTAGACGTTAACACCTTATAACTCCTGGTATTTATAGACGCTTCCTTTATTAACAATAAGAACCTATCTTCGCAAATTAGCTACGTTATCGTACTAGCTAACGCAACTAAGAAGGCCAATATCGTCTATTAGAGCTTAATTAAGTGTAAGAGAGTCACTAGAAGCGTTCTGGCCTCTAAACTCTATAGAATGGCTTACGGCTTTAATATCACCGTCGCTATTAAGTTTATGGTAGACAAGGTCCTACAGACCAACCTCCCGCTTGTGCTTTATACCGATTTTAAGTCGCTATATAACTGTCTCGTACAACTTAGAACCACACAAGAGAAGCGATTAATAATTAATATAATGTGCCTATAACAAGCCTATAAACGTTAGTAGATTATAGAGGTTAAATGGATTAATGGCAAAGCTAACCCTACAGACGCAATAACCAAGGGGAAGCCTTATATCGCCCTATAGCGACTTATTAATACGAACTAAGTTAATATATAGGCTGTAGGTTAGGTGGAACGTAAGGAGTAATAGAAGGTAGCTTACGGGTTATATAACTGGCAGAAGATAGTAGAAACTTATATAACCGGCAGAAGATAGTAGGAAGTCATATAATTAGCAGAAGTTAGGTTTAATAGAATTTGGCAGAACTCTATAATATAGCAGAATTTGGCAGAATTCGGTAACATGACAGAATTTAGCAGAAAATTGATAAGTTAGCAGAATATGGCATGTGCCGCGCCCTAGCGCTATTACAGCTATTGCGTATTATAGACGGGAGAGCTAGCTATTACATATATGCTACAAATAGTCTAGAAGTAGGCTTAACTTTGAAGTGTAGATTAGCCTTTTTTTTAGAGTTGCTCTAGTGTCGGAACGTTAATTATATAACGTGGTTACGAGACCACGTAGCGAGGTTAGCTAACCTAACCTTAGAGTAACCCCTTACTTCTAAACAACAACCAACTACTAACTTTAACACCGCATACGTACCACTATAAGTGATATTCGTGCACGTTAATAAAGCGAGTATACCGACAGTTCCTTTTATTCCTCTCCCTATATCTATAGTTCTTCTTTCTTTATTAATCTTATAAGTAGCTTAATATCCTTTAACTATTAAGCTATAAACCTTTTACAGTAATTACAGAACCCTAGAAATAACCTTAATTATATTATATTTTCTAGTTCTTACTAATTTACTATAGCTTTAATCTTTTTTAAATCTATACTAAGTTAGCCTAGTTTAATAATAAATTTAACGAAATCTGTCTTCCTAGTAAAGAATTTATATTTCTTAATTACTACTAGTATTTGTTCTTCTTATAGTCTTTTTAAGACCCATTTAATATATTCTCTATATTCTTCCTTACTTATTAAGTAGATAATAATATTATTAAGGTATACTATAATAAATTTATCTAAGTGTTCTTTTAATATATTATTAATACGCTTCTAGAACGTTACTAGTATATTTATAAGCCTAAATTATATAACTAGTGGTATATATAGTTCTTCCTTTAACCTAAAGGCTGACTTTTATTTATTACCTTCCTTAATTCTAATCTAATAATACGCCTATCTTAGATTTATTTTTGTAAAGATTTACGTATTACTAATCCTATTTTAGATTTTGCTAATTAAGGGTAAAGGATACCTATCCTTCTTAGTAATGCTATTTAACTATCTATAGTTAATATATAGCCTAAGTTTTCTATTCTTCTTTAGTATAAATAGTACTAGATATCCTACTAATAACTGCGATAGTCTAATATATTCTTTTTAAAGATTTTCCTAAATAAACTCCTTAAGTGCCTATAACTCTTTTTTTATTAACTTATAAGTTAGGTAAAACCTTAGACTTATTTCTAGTTCTAATTCTATTTTATAGTCCTATACTATATAATCTAATAGCTTTTTACTTTCTAGTAACTATAACTTCTTACTATATTTATAGTATCTCTTTAGTATATAGCTTAATCCCTAATTAGTTTCCTTATATATCGCTCTAACTTAGTACTATACTAACTTAGTTTATTATTATATCTTACGTTATTATATATCCCTAATATTAACCTAACCTATAACCTAATTAATCTTTAGATTATATTTCTGTAACTAAGGCATTTCTAATACTGCCTTATTATTCCCTAATAGTAATATATTAAAAGACATTTTAACTTATCTTCCCTTAATGGTTATCTAAATAGGTTCTATTTTAAGATTAATAATGCCTCCTCTATAGGCTATTAGATCTCCTAAAATCGTTACTAATAAATAAGGGTGATTTTTTTGCCTATATAGTAGCTCTATCCTTTTAACTACTATTAGTAAGATATAGTTTTATATCGCTCTACTATCTACTAACGCTTTAAACTATTAATCTTACTAATTAACTCTTAGGTTTAGGTGTTATCCTTAAATTTCTTTAAGGGTTTAAGGCTCTACTATTAGCTCCCTTTAGTCCTATAGGCCTCTACTTTTCCTAACTATTAGCTGCTTAATCCTATTATACTTAGCTTACTCTTTAGCTAATACCTAGTTTGCTTTTTGTCTTTAATATACTATAGATAGGTATTCTCTAGATATTCCTACTATTATTATCTAAGTATTCTTCCGTAAGGAATTTTCCTAGTTAAAGTATTTAATCTCCTTCCTCTTAGACTTCTGCTAGATGCTATTTATATATATACTTAGCATTTCTATACTATTATTTATCTGTTATCTAGTATATCCTTATAGGGTATTTCTAGTTTTTCTTTTTTAGATTCTTATATATCTTATATATATTGTCTACGTATATAACCTATAATAGCGTATAGTATACTAGGTGCTTTAGGTTAACTCTTAACTCGTCTTTATTCTTAAGTTTAAACCTTTATTATGCTAATCTAAATATTATTACTTTATTTATAGGTACTAAGATACGTCTCTTACTTCTCTAGTCCTTTAATTATTCCTCTAGATCCTTTAATATTATAATTAAGGCTCCCTTAATATAATTTATCGCTTTTTTTTATAATTAGGTAGTTTTAGATAACTTTTTTTATCTAACTATATATAGAAATTGTCGGGAATGAGGCAAGTTGCCGTCACGTACGGCAAACTGCCGTCACGTGATGGCAAGTTGCCATCACGTGTCGCCGCGGCACTAGCGTGGCAAGGAGCCTTACGTTCCTCGCCCTTCCTCATTTCTAATAAATAAGCTTTATTAACCAACCTCACTATAACCTACTCGAGTAGTCGTTATTGGTAAGTCACTCTATATAACTAATACTAATCAGTGGTTAAATACATAGTTAACTATAGAGCAGCTAGGTTTTTAAATAGAAGAGACAGTCTCGTATAGGGGTGCTATATGCGCTTATATAGAATGGATCCCAGCGATACTGTGCTACCTTAGACTTGCGGAAAACTAGTAACAGAAGTATTACTAAGTACTAGGAGATATCAAGTTGCGTTTATTATGCAGAATAACCGCATTTACAAAGATTTAGTTAAGTACTTTAGGTTAAAAGTGTTACTAAACCTAGGGTCTTAAGTTAACGTCTAAAACGCGTTAAATAATATCTCGAATTGCCTACTTTTTAACAGCAAACCTACAAGATCCTATAAAACCGAAAATCCTACCTACCTTTAACGTACGACACCCCGTTAATTCTATACCTACTATAGCGTTAACCTACCTAAAGAAGTATAAGGAAGATATTAACCTAAAGATATAAAATAAAGCTATAATTAATCTTGTAAACGCTAATAAATAAGACTTAAATAGATTTTTATTATACCGTATAGTATATTATAAGGACAATAAATATAATAATACCGCGCTATGGGAATATATAAAGGAGGACTTTATTAAATAGATAAAGAAAATATAGGCCCCTATAAATAAGGATATTGTATAGGACTTTCGTAACTTCCTTTAGGAGAATAGAGTATTTATCCCTAAGGACGGGGGTACTATTAGAGATAATATTTAGGAGTAGGTTATTAACGTAAAAGAAGAGTACAAATGGACTCTATAAGAGATTAAGCACCAACTACGCACTATAAGGAAGCTTAACTTATAATAGAACCTAAGTAATATACCTCTAAAGACGAACCTATCTCTACCTTTAACTCCTCTGTATCTAATTTAACCTGTAACCTTAACGTTAGATACTATACCCTAATAAGAGCAGGCATAGGATCCTATTGCTTTGCGATTTAACGACCTTTGGACTCTACCGACTAGACCTACGTCCCCACTATAGCCTATAATGCAACCCCTACCTCTTCTATCTTAATCTTAAATTAGAGGTAGTTTAAAATTGCTTACAGAGCTTATAAAGCTCTATTTAGATTAGAAGAAGAAGTTTGGCAGGGAATTATATAATATTCTTAATTCGAAACTACGTATTTTTTATAACTATTACTAGAAGGTAGGAATAGAGTCTAATTAATACTATAACGCCTATTCCGTTATGCTTAAGGGCCGAGCTAGTACCTTCTATTATAATCGTTTGGTAGGGAAAGGATATAATTTTAACCGCATAATATATGAGTTAAGATGCTACTTTAAAATAGAAGAAAATAAGTAGTAGTATATATTAGAATAGAGAGAGACTACCTTTCTAAGGATTATTACTATAAACCTAGGTGTTCCTCGGCTTAATTATCTTTAAAAGCTCTTTAATTAACTTTAGATAATTTAGCGTAGATTATCCAAATTATATTAANAGGACTTTAGCCTANNTNATTAAGTTATTAGNNTATANTAAGGTNTTAAAGAATATAACCTTNCTCTCTTTAATCCTATAAATACTTATAAAGGAGTATATACTTAATTAAGATCTTCTATTAGTACCGCTCTACGTTTTTAAGAAGTATAGTAATTTAACGCCTAACTCTAACCTACTTTAATTAACCCGCCTAACTAATATAATTATAACTGGACTAATTAAATATATAGTGGCCGGGGTAGGTAATACGGCAGAGGGTATAATTAACGACTATAAGGTAAAGGTGGAGGTCCTTATAGAGGTTTATTTTAAAGTAATTGCTAGAAGAGGTACTACGTTTATAAGAAACCAAATTGCTAGTTAACTAGGTATTCTTTTAATAAGCAAAAGGAGGTATATAATAAGTTTCGCTAGAGTATAAAAAATATTAGAAATTATAAGGTTACTATAGCCTACTTTTAAAGCTTCCTGGTTTAATATAAAGGCGTAGAAGATCTTAAGGGTAAGGTTAATAAGGCCGAATAGCTCCTTATAGATATAGAAATTGAGGAGTACTTACCTAACCAATACTTTACTAAGTATAGTAAGGTAGATGGCATATAAACTGTTACTATTCTTAATAACTAATCTATGCTCCATTTTACTATAAAGTTAGATATCTTTAATAAGCTAAGGGAGAGTTCTACGTTCTCCTTTAATAACAGATACTCGGCGAACGTCTTTTATAGTATTATGCTAGATACCGGAGCTATAGGAGTATTTATAGTAGGAGAACCTTAAGTTCAAGCCCTTTAGTAGCTTAATAGCTCTATTTAGATTAACTATTTAACGGTAGGCTAATACATAATTTGTTTTAGTAAGGGTACTACAATCTCTCTTAGCATAATTAGGGTCTAAACCCCCTTAGGGTATATTACCTTTTACGTCGTTCCTATAAATACCCTATTTTTATTTTGTATTAGAGATATAGATAAATTAGGCGTTAAGCTTAATAACCTTAAGAATATACTTATTTAGGGAGATAATCGGGTACCCGTTATGCGCAAATAGGGTTACCCTTAGTTACTCCTTTATTAACTAGAAAAGAGTGTTACTTAGAGTTACCTAACTAAGTTAGAGTTACGTTAACTATACCGTTGTTTTGGCCACCTATCCGTTTATTAATTGCTTAGGGTTCTTTAGTAAGTAGGCTATAAAGTTAAGGTTAAGGCAATTAAGCATCTTATAAAGTACTGCTATTACTACTAAATAAACCAGAAGTCCCCTGGCCGATTTAAGTTTACCCTTAAAGATAACTATAACTTTAACTTTTATATTATTGTTAATGTTATATATCTTAGTAGTAAGCCAGTACTTTAAGTCGTTAACTTCTTAACCTCCTTTTAAGCCGTACAATTCTTAAAGGATATATTAGCTAAGAACGCATAGGATACCCTTTAATTATGCTAGATTAATATCTACCTAGAACCCCCTAATTAAATCGTCTATAATGTAAAAAAGAACTTCTTATCTATAGAGTTTTAATAATAGATAAAGGCAATGGTAATCGAGGTTAAGGAAGTCCCTGTTAAGGTATATAATAGCATTAAAAAAGTGGAGTGATATTACGCGCTATTACGCCGCGTATATAAGATTATCTCTTTAAAACTAGAGGATACTAGCGAAGAACTTACCTTATAAATGGCTGTTAAAGCTATTAATAATTCCGCTGGCCCGGATGGACTTATACCTATATTACTAGTCTTTAGCGCCTACCCTTAAATAACTAATAATTCTCTACTATTTCCCTCTATTGTATAATAAGCTAAGGCTATTTATAAGGTAATAAAGGAGGTGCGACGTCTTTATGCTACACGCTAGGTTAACAACGCACTAGGAATAAGAAATGGCCTAAACACCTTAACTATATTTAATCTGCCACTCCAGTCTAAGGTACGCGTATAGCGTAAAAAGGGAGGGTGGTTAGGCCTATATTAACTTATTATAATTAATGGTTAAACTTGTACTATTTAGATGCCTTACGGACCCACTTAATTCTATTTAACTGTTATTAAGCCTTACTATAAAGATAATAGTTCTAAGCTTTTATAGGATGCCCTAGAAGAGGCCCTAGAGAAAAACCACAATTAATATACTCTAAAAGGCAACTACAATTCTAATATAATTATAGTAGATGCGCCGCAACTATGACGTGGTAGAGGTTGCCTAAAGGGATTATAAAATCGCTAACATCTTATTAATTTTAAAGAGCAATTTATTGCCGCTATTGAGAATGGAGTTGAGCTATTAATAGCCTTTATGACAGCTAAGGAGAAGGCTGACTTTAAACTCGCAAAATAGCTCTAAAAGGAAGGTCGTATTATAACTTTAGGAGCTCCTTTCTAAGCATTTAATAAGCAGGAGATCGATAGTCTTATTGTAAGAAGAGTCTTTAAATTTGAGAAGTATAACCCTACTAAGTTTAATAAAGTTCGCATCTTTAAGTTAAGGATGGTTAATGAGATTAAGGGTAAAGCTACTGACGCCCTATTTAAGAAATTAAGGCTTGTTATCTAAGGTTATAACGATAATAGTAAAGAGATAATTCTTATATAATCTTCTATAATTTAACGAGCTAGTTAGCGAGTTATTGTTATATTAGCTCCCTCCTTAATAAAGAATGGAATGGCGGTTTATTTATAAGATATTACTTAAGCCTATACCTAATTAGAGACGCACCTTTAGTGCTTAATATTAGTATACCTTCTGGAGTAAATTTGTTACTAATATCCTAAAGATATAATTATAGTTGTGCTTAAGCCATTATATAGAATCGCAGAGGTAGGAACTTACTAGTAGGCTACCTATAGCAAGCACTATAAAGAGAAGCTTTTAATAACTACTTCTATATTCGATCCCTGCTTCCTTATTATAACCACAGGAACCCTATTTGGAATTATTAGTATATAAACTAATAACACAATTATCTTAGGAGACAACTAATTCTTAGCTCTTAAAGAGGATGAGCTAGTAAAGGCAAATCTTATAGCAAAGCTAAAGGAAAAGCTTAATTTAATAATACCATTACTTTTTAATAGATGTATCCTCTCCCTAAATAAGGATTCTATTACTTTGCGCCAAAAGGGTTAAGGTAAGAAGATTAATGTTATTAACGTTAATTCCCTAAAGTAAGGATATGTGGAGTAACGTGCTTGCGGAGCTTATATTACTTCTATCTGTTAACCCAAGGCTTTATTTAATCTCTCTGTTGCTGCCTAATACTAGGAACTAACTAAGGACGATATTTTTGCCCTAAATAAACGTCTTTCCTGGCAAATAAACTATCTTAATTGGGGACTACTCTATATACCTATTAATCTTCCTACTACTAAGCTCTTTGTATTTGTCGATGGATTGTTTATAAATAATAAAGATTTTAGCTCCTAGTTAGGATATAAGATTATTATTACAAACGAATTTACGGGAGAGAATAACTTTATAATCTATAGTAATCTTATCTATTAGAGCTTAACTAAGAGCAAGCGTGTTACCTAAAGTATTTTAGCGTTAGAGATATATAGAATGGTTAGCGGAGTTAATATAGTAATTGCAATTGGAACTACCCTAAAGATAATTATAGATCGACTCGAACTTCCTATTATCCCTATAATTATATGCACCAACTTATATTCCCTCTATAAGTATTTAGTTAAGCTTGGTACTACAAAGGAGAAGCGCCTTATAATTAATATTATAGCACTTTAGCAATCCTATAAGCGTTAAAAACTCTTTAAAATTTGATAGATTAATGGCTAAGATAATTTAGTAGATGTAATAATAAAGGCGAACCTAAATAAGGCACTAGAGACGTTTATTAATATAAATACTCTACGTATATAAGTTAAAGGTTAGGTTAAAAGGGAGTCCCTAGAAATTTCTTAGTTACATAAGGTCTTAAGATATTTAGGAACTTTGACCGGCGGTTAAAGTTGTTTAATTAGTTAGATTCTCTTACTAAGACTTTATAAAAGGGGGGATTCTATAGACCCTAACTTAACCTAGCCAATTAGGATTTTCCATCCCCGGGATGGAAAATCGCTATTAGCTCGCTTACTACTAGCGCCTTAGCGGCCCTCTAAATAAGATGCCTACCTATAACTCCTAAGTAAGAGAGCTACGTGCTAAGAGGCAAATTTTGGGACAGCGAGACTTATATTATAATGGTAATAGTAAGTAAGGAGGATTTATATTTGTTACAATAGTTAAGCAGTATTTGTCTATAGATGGCAACTATAAAAGAAGAGTTGTTAGTGTTGGGAATGAGGTAAGTTGCCGTCACGTACGGTAAACTGCCGTCACGTGATGGCAAGTTGCCATTACGTGTCGCCGCGGCACTAGTGTGGTAAGGAGCCTTACGTTCCTCGCCCTTCCTTATTTCCAATAAATAAGCTTTATTAACCAACCTCACTGTAACCTACTCAAGTAGTCGTTATTAGTAAGTCACCCTGTATAACCAACAGAAATCTTTCTACTTATTATTATGTCGTTACCTATACCACTTTTAGTACAGCTGCTAGAGTATATATGGTTTATCCGTAGAGAAGTATCTTCTTATTACTATATTATAATAACCTTTTATATATCGTTCTTTAAACCTAGTAAAAATCCCTAGATCTTCCTCGTTTTCTAGTTTAATAAGCTACTTAGCTCTTAGTATACCTATTCTTAGCCTATTAGTAATTCTTTATATAGATGCTCTATCCTTTATATAACCTAGTGTACTAAATCTTATATCTAGTTTCTTTTCTTACTATATAATAATTCTTACTCTAAATTCTTCTATAGTTTCTTATTGTTTACGTCTTATAATTAAATCCTTAAAGTTTTCTTACTTCTTAATCGCTATATTAACTTTTTAATCTTTAGGTTAAACACTATATTCGCCTAGTAAGTCTTTTAGGTCTATATATCTGTCTCCTAGTCTAATTACTATTTATACTATAGATTCTCTAACCTATAAAGAAGCTCCTTATTTCTTACTTATAGGTGTCTTAATTTATACTCTAAATTCTTAATCCCTTAGATTCTTTAATCCTAAGCTTGCTTCTAACTTAAGCTTAGCTTTAGCCTTAGTCTAACTAGGCTTTACTAGTATCCTTATCTTGTCTTAAGAGTCTTAGATCTTACTTATCTTGTCTTAAAAGTCTTATACCTTTAGGAAACTTCGTCCTAAGCTTATTCGTATATTATTAAACTAAGCTATTACTCTATCCTATTAGTTTTCGTCTATTATAGGTCCTTAAGTATACCTTATCTCTTCTTAAGAATCTTAGTTATCTCTTATCTCGTCTTAAGAATTTTAAGCCTTTAGTCTTTTACCTTTATTAAGTAGTAAGCTAGTACTAGTAGTTATTTGCTTGCTTAATTATCTCTAGATATTACTTCTTCCATCTTATAAAGTAATAGATGCCGTATCTAACGGTATTATAATACCCGTTACTAAACCTTGCTCTATAGCGGTCTTAGTTTCTACTTTTATTACGTTATTAAGGTTTAGATACCCCTAGTTAGTTCCTTTACTATCCTTATTACTATTAATTAATAAGTACTCTAACTCCATTATTATTATTACTAATCTTTATCTGCATATTACTATAATATCTTAATCTAGCTTATAGAGTTAATCTTATTCTTTATCTAACTCTTTAGTTCCTTTAAGTTCTCTTAACTCTAGCTCTTATAGCTAATAGCTTACACTATACTTAGCGTCTTTATAAATTTAGTATATGTTATTATAATAAAACGTAAAACTTTTAATTAAATATTCTTTTATTCCTTATAGTGCACTATTATCCCTCTATATATATATATTACATACTATTAGTCTAATTCCCTTTACTATATAATAACTTTAATTACTTTTATAGTCTTTAGTAAAATAACCCTATTTTTTATAATTTATATAAGCTCTATCTTTAAACTATTACTTTTACTATAGAGTCCGCTTAAACATCTTCTACTATTAAGATCCTTAGTTTAGCCTATACTTCTTAGTCCTATAATTACTTAATCCTTAACCTTTAGGTTTCTATAGTTTCTTACTTTATCTCTTATAGGTTTCTTTAGTACCACTTAAGTCTATTAGTTTTATACTATACTATAGTTTCTAACTTAGCTTAGGTTATTACGTACTCTATATCTTATATAACTATAGAACTCTATCTTAACCTTTCTTAGTCTATTCCCTTTAGTAGATCCTATTATTAATCTTTATCACTTAATCTATTAATTTCTTTAGGGTGTCCGCATTTTCTATTAGGATAATTATATCCTAGACTTTAGCCTTAAGTCCCTATTTATACTATACTATAAGCGCCTTATTATTCTACTTAACTTATATTACTAATATTTAAAACTATATTATATACTTAATTACTAAGGTTTACTATATAATATCTTAGAGTTTTCTTTCCGCTATAGTTATTATCTCTAGGTCTCCAAATATTTATATAAGTTATTCTATAAATCTATCCTAGCTTAAAAATATAAACCGTACTTCTTAGTTTATAATTATTATTTTATTTACCTATATCTTTAAAAAGTAAGGCTTAAACTATTTAAGTGCTCTTCCTGTTAAGAACAGTTCTATATACGCTATTTAATCCATAGGTATTACTAGCTTTACTCCTTCCTATACTACCTTAAAGTATATTTATATAAGGAATCCTTTAAGCTTTAATCTCTCTCCTAAAAATCTTTTAATTAATAGTAACTTAACCTTTACTGCGCCTATCCCGTTAATCTTATTTTTAAGTGCTATATTATTTTCTATTAACTAGTTAACTATTTCCTATAATTATTCTACCGTTATAGGTTGTTATGAGTTAGTGTCCGCTATACTAGTGTTACCCCCTAACCTTAAAGTAGTTACCGCTATTAATAGCGTTATAGTGGCTGCTTTTAGTAGTATATTATTTAACTCCCTATATTTAATACTATAACTATAGTAGTAATTATATAATGGAACCTTATAGTAGGAACTATAATAGGTTTTATTAATAGGCTAGGTGTATAGGAAATATAAAGATAGTAGTTAATAATGTAATAATAACTAGTAGAGTAGTTACCTAACAGATTAACTTTAATTATATTCTAAGAATTACTATAAGGAAGGAACTATCTAGGTAGGGACTAAGGGTCCTTAAATATATAACCGTACTCCTATAAAATCCTCCTTATACATAATATATATATTATACGTATTATATATAGGCGTACACCGCGTACACTACGTATACTGCGTATAACGTCATATAACTTACTTACTATTCTTTATTATATAGTTCTATGGGTTTTATCCTAGACCGTACTTATATTAACTAACTAGCTTCTTTTAACTCCTCTCCGAGTAGTCGTAACATTATACTTAAAGCGTCCGTAACATATTTAAGGACGTATAGTCTCTATAGATAGTTTCTCTTCTTTATAATAAATCTTAAAATATAATTAGAGTTAATCTATTAGGTAACTACTCCACTAGTTATTATTATGTTATTAACTTCTTCTTACCTATATACCTAGCCCAATAATAAGTCTACCGTAGTTCCTGCTATAAGGCTTTATTATATTAATAGCTTATATATCTAGCTTTTACTAGCTTTATACTCTAGCGTATTACTTTAGCTCCGTACTTTTTAGCTCTATACTTTTAGCATCTCGCTCTAGCTTTATACCTAGGTTATTACGCTAGCTAGGCTCTTACTTAGACGCTATATACGGTCGTTACGCTATAGGGTAAGTTGGTTTTATTAAATAGTTATATATCTAGTTTAAAGAAGGTTGTTTAGTTTTAATTTAAAAGTAATTATAAGTATAAGAGCGGTACCTAGAGAAGCTTAAGACACTATAAAGGTAGTAGAAGTAATAACTTCTTAAATAAGGTGGTAGAATAATTGCTTAGCGGATAGTATAATAGATACGTTAGGAAAAAATTTACTAGGATCTAATTTTACTTTTCTGCCATTTTAGCATTTTCTAGAATTTCTAGCATTTTCTAGCATTTAGCAGCTAAATGCGGCATTTATTACTAAGTACTAGCATTTAGCGCTAAATGCCGCATTTATAATTAAGTATTAGCATTTAGCTACTAAATGCTAGAAAATGCTAAAATAGCAGAAAAGTAAAATTAGATACTAGTAATTTTTTCCTAAAGTTCTATATAAAGTTTGAAGTTCTGCATAAAGTTCCGTACGAAGCTCTGCGCGAAGCTCTGCGCGAAGCTCTGCGCGAAGCTCTATATAAAGCTCTGCACGAAGTTCTACACGAAGCTCTATATAAAGTTCTACACGAAGCTCTGCACAAAGCTCTACACAAAGCTCTACACGAAGCTCTGCACGAAGCTCTACACGAAGCTCTATACGAGGCTCTACACAAGGCTCTATATAAAGCTCTACGTATAAAGGCTCTGTATAAGGCTCTGCGCGAAGCTCTGCGTACGGAGGCTCTACACGAAGCTCCGCATCGGGTCCCCGCTATATTCCCGATAGCCTCTATACATACCTCTGCCAAGTATACCCCCTATATACACCTAGGTAGCCACCTCATTTTTTACCCTTCCTTATATCCTCCCTACCTAGGAAGACACCAGAACGACAGCCAGCAAACGACCGTCGCCGGAGCTAGACGACCGTCAAAGCCAGACGACCGTCGTCAGAGCTAAACAACCGTCGCCGGAGCCAGATAACCGTCGCCAGAGCTAGACAACCGTCATCAGAGCCAGACGACCGTCGTCAGAGTTAGACGACCGTCGTTAAAGCTAGACAACCGTCGCTGGAGCCAGATAACCGTCGCCAGAGCTAGACGGCCGCCGCCAGAGCCAGATAACCGTCGCTAGAGCTAGACAACCGTTAGAGCTAGACGACCGTCGTCAGAGCTAGACAACCGTCGCCAGAGCCAGATAACCGTCGCTAGAGCTAGACAACCATCGTCATCGCCACACAACCGTCGTCATCGCCACACGACCGTTACCAGAGCCACACGACAACCGTTCAAACAACTAGCCAGCGAACACAATAAACAATTCGATCAATTAATCAAATCAAGGTAACATAGACAGGTAGGCACAGATAGATAGGTATAGACGGGTAGGTATAGATAAACAGATAGACAGACAGACAGACAGATAGATAGATAGATAGATAGATAGATAGACAGACAGATAGATAGACGAGCGGACGGGTAAACAGGTAGGTAGGTAGGTAGGTAGGTAGGTAGGTAGGTAGGTAGGTAGACAGTTAGGTAGGCAAACAGGCAGGTAGGCAGACAGGCAGGTAAGCAGGTAGGTAAGTTAATAGGTAAGTAGATAGAAGAGAACCGTCGCTATATTATATTAAATTATCTAAAATAATATAATTTATTTTGCACTAACTGCGTAGGAAGAGCAATACTTATTTATTGCTTAAAGTAAGCAAGATATATAGAATGCGTAAGAAGGGCATTATATACAGAATGCGCGAGAAGGGCATTATATATAGAATGTGTAAGAAGGGCATTATATACAAAATGCGCAAGGAGGGCATTATATATTAATTGCGCATTAAGTGCAAAATACGTAATTAGCCGCACTATATTATTAAATATAGTAGTATGCCGCACTATATTGTTAAATATAGTAGTATATAGCACTATACCGCACTATATTGTTAAATGCAGTAGTATATAGCAGTATGCCGCACTACATTATTAAATGTAGTAGTATGCCGCACCTTAGTCAATACTATACGCTACACGTTATAGTGCGCAGAATGCGCATTTGGCCGCCAAATGCTACCAAATGCTGCTAAATGCTGTAAAAATGCTAGTAAATTTTTTCCTGACGTAGTACAATCCGGTAAATTAATTTGCTTAGTAGATAGTATAATAGGTAGTGCGATCCGGGCTTATAACTATAAGCTTTATAGTATAGGGGAATTGACCAAGCAACTTAATTCTAAATTTATAGAAATTAGGTAGAATATATATATAAATATAGAGTTTATAACTTAATCTTTAACCATATTTAAGATATATAAGGGTAGTATTAATATTATCTTAGAGCCTTCTAGGCTGCAGTTTTATATCTTAGTATAGTACTAGTAGCTAGTTATAAATGCTCCTATATTTATATTCTACTACTCTAAACTATATTTTAATAAATTATTAGCTCTTAGATATATATCCGCTCTATATTAGTCCTATTATTCTACTAGACAATTACTATTACGGACGCTTTAAGTACAATATTACGACTACTTAGGGAAGAGTCGGAAGAAGCTAGTTAGTTAATTTAGGCACGGTCTAGAATGGAGCCAATAGAACTATATGACAAAGAATAGTAACCGAGGTTATATAATATAATCTATATAATCTATAGGATCTATATAATCCGTAATAGAGCAAATAGAGTATATATATATTACGTATAAGAAGGATTTTATAGAAGTACGGTTATATATTTAAGGACCCTTAATCCCTACCTATATAGTTCCTTCCTTATAGTAATTCTAAGAATATAATTAAAGTTAATCTATTAGGCAACTACTCTACCAGTTATTATTACGTTATTAACTTTAATTTACATTACCTATACACCTGGCCTATTAACGAGCCTATTATAGTTCTTGCTATAAGGTTCCGTTATATAATTACTACCTAGTTACGGTATTAAATATAGAAAGTCGAATAACATGCCACCAAAAGCAGCCACTATAACGCTATTGACGGCGGTAACTACTTTAAGGTTAGGTAACAACACCAATATAGTAGATACTAACTTATAGCAACCTATAACAATCGGATAGCTATAAAAAATAGTTAACTAGTTAATAGAAAATAATATAATGTTAAAAAATAGGATTAACAGAATAGGCGCAGCAAAGGTTAAGTTACTATTAATTAAAAGGTACTTAGGAGAGAGATTAAAGCTTAAAGGATTCCTTATATAAATGCACTTTAAGGTAATACAGGAAGGAGCAAAGCTAGCAATACCTATAGATTAAATAGCCTACGCAGGACTATTCCTAACAGGAAGGGCACTTAAATAGTTTAAGCCTTACCTTACGGAAATATAGGTAAATGGAATAACAACTACTAACTAAGAGGTGCGGTTTATGTTCTTAAGCTAGAATAGATTTATAGAACAACTTATATAAATACTCGGAGACCTAGAGGCAACGACTATAGTAAAAAGAAAACTTTAGGATATTACGTAATAAACCTTAGTAATTAAGTATATAATATAGTTCTAAACATTAGTAATATAAGTTAAGTAGAATAATAGGGCGCTTATGGCATAGTATAAATAAGGACTTAAGGCTAAAGTCTAGGATATAATTATCCTAATAGAAGATACGGACACCCTAAGGGAACTAATAGGTTAGGCGATTAAGATTAATAATTAGATCTACTAAAGGGAACAGGCTAAGAGAGGCTAGGATAGAGTTCTATAGTTATATAAGGCGCAGAGCACGCAACAACTAAAGCTAAGTTAGAAACTATAGTATAGCGCAAAGCTAATAGACCTAAGTGGTACTAAAGAAGCCTATAAGAGATAGAGTAAGAAACTATAGAAACCTGGAGGATAAGAATTAAGTAATTAAAGGTCTAAGGAGTAGAGGCTAAATTAGGGATCTTAGCAGCAAAAGATATTTAGGCGGACTCTATAGTAAGAAAAATGGTTTAAAGAGGGAGCTTATATAAATTACGGAAAATAAGGTTATTACGCTAAAGACTATAGAAGTAGTTAGAGTTACTATATAGTAAAGGGAACTAGACTAATAATAGATAATATATACGTATAAAGGGATAATAATGTGCTGCGAGGAACAAAAGAATATTTAATTAAAAGTTTTACGTTTTATTATAATAACGCATACTAAATTTATAAAGACGCTAAGTAAGCGTAAGCTATTAGCTATAGGAGCTATATTTAGCAGAATATAAAGGAACTAATAAACCAGTTCGCAGATTAGATATTAAGGACGATAAATTTAATATAGACAAAACATTTTATAATAATAAGGTAATAAAGGCGGTTTACTGGGAACGCGTAAACCTTAAAGATATTATAATAGAGGTAGAGGATAATTCCACTATAGAATAGGGAATATTAGTAGGGATTAAGACCCCACTAGATACGATGTCTATTGCTTTATAAGACGCAAGAGAAGTAGGGTAAAGAACTACTTCGGCACTTAATAAAGGCTAAAGGCTAAAGGCTTAAGATTCTTAAGACGAGATAAAAGATAACTAAGATTCTTAAGATAAGATGAGGTAAGCTTGAGGACCTATAACGGATAGGAACCGATGGAGTAGAGTAGCAGCTTAGTTTAAAGACATACAAATGAGCTCGGGATAGAGTTTCCCATAAGCACAAGATTTTTAAGACGAGATAAGTAAGATTTAAGGCTCTTAAGATAATATAAGAACACCTAAGCCTAGTTAGACTAAGACTGGAGCTAAGCTTAAGACAGAAGTAAGCTTAGGATTAAAGAATCTAAGGGACTAAGAATTCAGAGTACGAATAGGGACACCTATAAGAAAGAGGCAAGAGGCTTCTTTATAGATTAGAGAATCTATAGTATAAATAGTAGTTAAATTAGGAGACAGATATATAGACCTAGAAGACTTACTAGGTAAATATAGTGTTTAGCCTAAGGATTAAAGAATTAACACCAAGATTAAGAAGTAGGAAAAGTTTAAGGATCTATTTATAAGGCGCAAAAGGAAAGAAACCATAGAGAAATTTAGGGCAAGAATAACCTTACAGTAAAAACAGAAACTAGATAAGAGATCTAGTATACTAGGTTATATAAGGGACTAAGCACCTATATAAAGAATTACTAATAGGCCTAAGGTAGGCATACTTAGAGCTAAGTGGCTTACTAAACTAAAATAAGAAGAGGATCTAGGGATTTTAACTAGGTTTGAGGAACAATATATAAAGGGCTATTACAACGCAGTAATAAAAAGATACTTCTTTACGGATAAACCGTAAACACTTTAGTAGCTATATTAAAAGTGGTATAGGTAAAGGCATAATAATAAGTGGGAAGATTTCTATATATGGTTGGACAAAAAAGTTATTTAAGACCACCTAATTACTAAGAAGACTATAAGTTATATTAAGGAAGCCTTAATTATAACGTTAAAAGATCTAAAAGAGCAATTAGAGGACTGGAGAAGTAAGAGGTAAATTACAGTACCTGCAAATAAAGTTATAACGCTTAGATTAACACGAGAAAGGTTTAAACTTAAGGATGAAGACGAGCTAAGAGTTAACCCAAAACACCAAGCACACTATATATTGGCATAGATTGCGTATATAGATAATGCGTACAATATATATAGAGCACTAAAAAATAAGAACTAGAAGTACCTAGTAAGGATACACTAGTTATTAGACAAGGTAAAATACCGAAATACTAAGTATATATATAGTTAGCACCCAGTAGAAGTATAAAGCTAAGGGGACTTAATACTTTAACTAGGAAGATTCCTTATGGAAAAATACCTAAATAGACGATAGTAGTAGGAATGCCTAGAGAATATATATCTATAGCATATTAAAGATAAAAAATAAACTAAGTATTGGCCAAAGATAGACTAAGTATAAATAGGATTAAGTAGCTAACAGTTAGGAAAAGTAGAGGCCCATAGAACTAGAGGAAACTAGTAGTAGAGCCTTAAACCCTTAAAGAAATTTAAGGACAACACCTAAATTTAAGAATTAAGTGGTAAGATTAATAGTTTAAAGTATTAATAAATAGTAGAGTAATAAGGAACCATATTTTACTAGCAGTAGTTAAAAAAATAGGATTACCTTATAGATAAAAGGAGTAACCTTACCTATTAGTTACAATTTTAGGAGATCTAATAGCCTATAGGGGAGGGATTATTAATCTTAAAATAGGACCTATTTAGATAACCATTAAAGGAAGGTAAATTAAGATATCTTTTAATATCCTACTATTAGGACGGGATAAGGCAGTATTAGGAATGCCTTAGTTACAGAAATACAATCTAAAGATCAATTAGATTATAGGTTAGGTTAATATTAGAGATACTTAACACCGTAAGATATAATAATAAACTAAGATAGTATGGTACTAAGTTAGAGCGATATATAAAGAGACTAAGTAAGGCTTAAGTTATATACTAAAGAGATACCACAAGTATAGTAAGAAACTATAGTTACTAAAAAGTAAGAAGCTATTAGAGTATATAGTATAGAACTATAAGATAGAATTAGAACTAGGAATAAGTTTAAGGTTCTTTCCAATTTATAAGCTTACTAAGGAAGAAGGGAAAGCATTAAAAGAGTTTATTTAGGAAAATCTATAAAAGGGATATATTAGACCATTATAGTTATTAGTAAGTTATCCAGTACTATTTATACTAAAGAAGAACGGCAAATTAAGGCTGTGTATTGACTATAGACAGTTAAACAGCATTACTAGAAAGGATAGGTATCCTTTACCCTTAATTAGCGAAATCTAAGATAGAATAGGTAATATATAAATCTTTACGAAGGTAGATCTAAGATAGGCGTATCATTAAATTAGGATTAAGGAAGGCGATAAATAGAAGGCAGCCTTTAGATTAAAGAAAGGATTATATAAACCATTAGTTATATAATTTGGGCTTATAAACGCACTAGTAACGTTTTAAAAGCGTATTAATAATATATTAGGAGAATACTTAGATAAATTTGTTATAGCATATCTTAACGATATTATTATTTACTTAATAACTAAGAAAGAGCACAGGAAACACGTTAAATAGGTCTTAAAGAGACTATAAGAAGAACAGATGCTAATAGCGATTAAGAAATACAAGTTCTTTACTAGGAAGACCAATTTTATTAGATTTATTATTAAACCAGGCCAACTTAGTATAGATTTAAAGAAGATTAAGGCTATAGTAAATTAGTAAGAACTAGAGAACGTTACGCAGTTAAGATTGTTTCTAGGGTTTTATAATTACTGCAGAAGGTTTATAGTATAATAATTAAAAGATATTAAACCATTTACGCGATTAATAAAGAAAGAAGAACTATAGGCATAGGGAGAGGAATAAAGGGAACTCTTTAAAAAAGTTAAAGAGTTGTTTACCTAAGAGCTAGTTCTTAAAATCTATTAACTAGGACTAGAGACGGTTATAGAGATAGATATATTAGACTTTATACTAGGGGTATACTTTATATAGAAATATTAAGATAGATAGCACCTAGTGGCATACTATAGTTAAAAGATAACACTATTAGAGTTAAACTATAACATCTATAATAAGGAGTTATTAGGTATAGTTATAGTACTAAAGAAATAAAAAGCATTCTTATAAGGTATAGAGAAACTATTTATAGTTAAGATAGATTATAAGAACCTAATAGGATTCCTACTAATAAAGGAACTTAACTAAAGATAGGTTAGATGGGTAGAAATGCTTATAAAATACCATTTTAAGATTTAATATACTAAAGGTACAGATAATACACGAGCAGATACTCTAAGTAAAAAGGCTAAACTATAAAACAATAAAAAGCTATTAGGGGCTTTACTACAAAAGGATATAGACAGATTAATTAGATACAATTATCCGAAAATTATAGTAACTCTAGAAGAAAATAAACTAGGAAGAGTCTACGAGATACTAGAAAACTTTTAGGTATAAAGAATTCTAAAAGTACAGCTAGAAGATCTATAGATAGATATATACAAAAATTAAGAAGCAAAGTATATCCTAAAAAGCATAGCGGAGTAATTTGTGGAAGATTTCTATAAGGGATTAACTTAAGGATATAATAGAGCCACGGGCTTAGTATTAAGACTTTAAGAGGAGTATATTATTAATAGAATCTAGAGCTTAGCGTAAAAAGTTATAAGAGAATATCTAGATTGCTAAAGGAATAAACTAATAAGGCATAAGCCGTATAGAGGGCTACAACCTATTAAAATACTAGANAGACNATAGGAGGTTATATTATANNACTTTATTATNAAGNTACTAAAATTAANAGANCCTATTACCGGATAAGATTATAACGCGATTTTAGTAATAGTAGATAAGCTTATAAAGTGGGGATACTTTATAGCATGCACAAAAGAGATATTAGCAGAAGATGTTGCTAGAATCTATGTTAAAGAAGTATTTATAAGATACGGAGTACTAAGTAAGATTATATTAGATAGAGATTTAAGATTTATAGTAGTATTTTAGGAGGTATTCTTAGCGGAACAAGGAGTTAGAGCAGCAACTTCCACTATATATTATCCGTAGACAGATAGTTAAACGGAAAGATTAAATTAGACGCTAGAATAGTATCTAAGGTATTATATTAATCACATATAGAATAATTAGGTATTACTATTACTAGTTATATAGTTTATATATAATGTAACACCTTAAGAAGGAATAGGCATATTACTATTTAAGGCAAATTACGGATATAAGCTAAGAACATTATTATTACTATAGTAAGCGAAGAAAACAAGTAGTATAGCTAAAGAAAGAATAAAGATATTAATAAATCTTTATATAGACCTTATAGAATTAGTAAGAAAAGTATAAGAGAGAATAAAAAGGTACTATAATGCTAAGAGATCTAAGGGACCAGATCTTAAGGAGGGAGATAAAGTATAGCTACTATATAAAAATTTTAAGAGTTAATAACTAAGCAAGAAGTTAGACTATATTAGACTAGGACCTTTTAAAATTAAGTAAAGAATTTTACTAGTTACGTTTAAGTTAAACCTACTAGCTAAAATAAAGATCTACCCTATATAGTATATTATAATACTAGAGCCAGTATATAGGAATATTAAGCCACTAGTTTATAAAGCAGATACGTATAGAGGATAAGAAGAAGACAAATAGTAAGTTTTAAGAATTATTAGTTATAAGGATATTAACGATAAAATATAGTATAAGGTTAAGTGGATAGGCTATACTAAGACTACCTAGGAACTACTAAAAAATTTAAAGAACGCTATAAGAAAGGTATAGGAGTATTAGAAGAAATTAGGTTAGGTAGTATTAATAAAGAAGAATTGCTAAAAAAACGAGTTACCTAAGGGGGACCTAAGAAGAGCAGTTGCCGAACTACTTAGATCTATTTCCTTCTCGGCTAAAAGAGAATCTATTCTTTTATTACTAAGTTCCTATAGACCCTATTTTATAAGTTTCTACTCCTTAAAACGGACCTTCTTATAACCCTTCTTAAGATAGATTAACTAAGCGGACGCCGTAAGATGAGACTTAAGGGCCTGTTGCTAAGTATTAGCAGCCTCCCGTTCTACGTTATAAGAATAGCGTAATTCCGCCAGAGTAATAGATAGTTTATTATCTAGCTGCGTAGTAGTAGATTAAATATAAGACCCTAAAATAAATAAATTAGGGAACTAGATAACTATTAAGAGTAATAGGTTATATATATTTAGTATTAGAGGTAGAGTAAACGTTATAGGTAGAATAAATATTTGCTTTAGTATACTTTAAATAAAAGGACAGTTGTCGCGAAGATGGATTTACTAACGCAATATAAACTAATCCCTCTTTTAAATAACGGGAATATGGAGACAATATAATCTTACTAAGAGATAATATCGCAGCTATAGTGCGAATACGACGAGCGGTTGAAGAAGAAGAAATTACTTTATGTATAATAAGTAATAATATTAACCAAATTAATTAGATGGATATTACACCTCTATATTACGGACGCTTTAAGTACAATGTTATAACTACTTAGAGAAGAGTTGGAAGAAGCTAGTTGGTTAATATAAGCACGGTCTAGAATAGAGCCGATAGAGCTATATAACGAGGAATAGTAACTAAGATCATATAACATGATCTATATAATCTATATAATCTATATAATCCGTTATAGAGTAAATAGAGCACACGTTTATTATATATAAGAAGGATTTTATAGGAGTATAGTTGTATATTTAAGGACCCTTAGTCCCTACCTAGATAGTTTCTTCCTTATAGTGATTCTTAGAATATAATTGTTTGAATATAAATAAGTTATATAACCTGGTTATATAACCTGTTTCGCTTCCGTTGCTTAGACCTACTTTCCATAGAGTATATAAAGGCCTACGTGGCCTACTTAATAGAAGTTAGTCATATCTATATAGAGTATACTAGTACTATACGTCTATAGTACTACGTGCCTCGTAGAAGACTTACCACCTAGGAGACGCTTTATATCACACAGAGTAATATAAACATTAATTAATAAGCGCCGTAGATTAAAAAGCGTACTCTAACAAGGGGCTTATTCGAAGAGCTCCGTGTGCGAAGGTTATAAGATTTTATATGCAAAGCATCGAATAGCCAACGAGGCTCGTATACGAAATATCGGAGTAACCACAAAACGTCCTTAAACCCCTTATACCTACCTACCTTCCTTCACCCGCTTTAAAAGACACTCCTGGCGCCCAAAGGAGAGCGGTTGCGAAGCAGTTTTAAGCCTTAACTCGGTCCACCAAATTAATCGACCTACGTACGCCAGACAATCCCTTCCTTAATAGACTACGGGCCCTTAAGTAACATAGTCCCTAAATAAGCAATACGAGCAAGCCTTAAAATACTCTTAATACCCTATAGCTTCGCAGACCTTAAAGCCCCTACACACCTGCTACCTACTACCCCTTATACTCTCTACCTATTTGTAGACCCGTAACGCTCTCGGCAGAATAGTTATGGGGCGCCTTTAAACCCTAAACAATTGTCTACTTAATAGACTTCGAACCCGTGCCAGGGCCCTTACGGCTACACGTTCCTATACCCTTAACGTTACCAGGAAATATATATAAAAGGGTACCAAAGTTAGAGTTACGGAGTCCTTAAATAAGCAGACGGTAGTATAGATGGGTTTTAGAGGAGATATAGGGAGAAGAGTAGAGAGGGAGAAAAAGAATATAAGAGGTTGGATATTAATATAGTTAATATATATAGGCCGTAACGAGTCAATATATAAGCCGTAACAAGTCTATGTTATAACTTATACGTTATAGTCTTATATAGACACTATACGGACTATAATAGGCTAAACTTTAAAGTGCTTTTAGTGTTTAAATATAAATAGGTCACATGACCTGGTTATGTAACCTGTTTCGCTTCCGTCACTTAGACCCACTTTCTATAAAGTATATAGAGGCCTACGTGGCCTACTTAATAGAAGTCAGTCACATCCACACAGAGCATACTAGCACTATACGTCTATAGTGCTACGTGCCCCGTGGAAGACTTACCACCCAAGAGACGCTTTATATCACGCAGAGTAATACAAACAATAATTAAAGTTAATCTATTAGGTAACCACTCCACTAGTTATTATTACGTTGTTAACTACTGTCTTTACATTTCCTATATACCTAGCCTATTAACGAGCCTATCGTAGTTCTTGCTATAAGGTTCCGTTATATAATTACTACCTAGTTACGGTATTAAATATAGAAAGTTAAATAATATGCCACTAAAAGCAGCCACTATAACGCTATTAACGGCGGCAACTACTTTAAGGTTAGGTAATGACACTAGTATAGCAGACACTAACTTATAGCAACCTATAACGGTTAGACAATTATAAGAAATAGTTAACTAGCTAATAGAAAATAATATAATATTAGAAAATAGGATTAACGGGATAGGCGCAGCAAAGGTTAAGTTACTATTAATTAAAAGATTCTTAGGAGAGAAATTAAAGCTTAAAGGATTCCTTATATAAATGCACTTTAAGATTGCGCAAGAGGGAGTAAAGCTGGTAATACCTATAGATCGAATAGCATATACGGGACTGTTCCTATTAGGAAGAGTACTTAAATAGTTTAAGCCTTGCCTTATAGAGATATAAGTAAATAGAATAACAACTACTAATTAAGAGGTGCGATTTATATTTATAAGCTAGGAAGGATTTATAGAGTAACTTATATAAATATTTGGAGACCTAGAGGCAGTAACTATAGCGGAAAGAAAACTCTAAGACATTACGTAATAAACCTTAGTAATTAAGTATATAATATAGTTCTAGATATTAGTAATGTAAGTAAAGTGGAATAATAGGGCGCTTATAGCACAGTATAAATAAGGACTTAAGGCTAAAGTCTAGGACGTAATTATCTTAATAGAAGATACGGATACCCTAAGGGAACTAATAGATTAAGCAATTAAGATTAATAATTGGATCTACTAAAGGGAATAGGCTAAGAGAGGTTAGGATAGAGTTTTATAGTTATATAGGTGTAGAGTACGCAACGACTAAAGCTAAGTTAAAAACTATAGTATAGTATAGAGCTAATAGACCTAAGCGGTACTAAAGAAGCCTATAAAAGATAGAGTAAACAACTATAGAGACCTAGAGGATAAGGATTAAGTAATTAAAGGTCTAAGAAGTAGAGGCTAAATTAGGGATCTTAATAGCAGAAGACATTTAGGTGGACTTTATAGCAAGAAAAATAGTTTAAAGAAGGAGCTTATATAAATTACGGAAAATAAGGTTATTATATTAGAGACTATAGAAGTGGGTAGAGTTACTATATAGTAAAAGGGATAAGATTAGTAGATAATATATACGTATAGAGGGATAATAATGTACTATAAGGAACAAAAGAGTATTTAATTAGAAGTTTTGCGTTTTGTTATAATAACGCATGCTAAATTTATAAGGACGCTAAGTACGGCGTAAGCTATTAGCTATAAGAGCTATATTTAGTAAAATATAAATAAACTAATAAACTAGTTTGTAGATTAGATATTAAGGATAATAAATTTAATATAGGCGAAATATTTTATAATAATAAGGCAATATAGGCGGTTTACTAGGAATATATAGCCATTGGAGATATTATATAAGAGGTAGAGGATAATTCCACTATAGAATAGGGAATATTAGTAGGGATTAAGACCCCACTAGATATGGTGTTTATCGCTTTATAAGATGCAAGAGAAGTAGGATAGTAAGCTACTTTGGCACTTAATAAAGGCAAAAGGCCAAAAGCTTAAGACTCTTAAGATAAGATATAAGATAACTAAGATTCTTAAGACAAGATAAGGCAAGCTTAAGGACCTATAATAGACGATAACTAATAGAGCAGAGTAATAGCTTAGTTTAGTAATATACGAATATGCTTAGGACAAAGTTTCCTAAAGGTATAAGACTCTTAAGACAAGATAAGTAAGATTTAAGACTCTTAAGACGAGATAAGAACACTAAGTAAGCCTAGTTAGACTAAGGCTAGAGCTAAGCTTAAGCTAAAAGCAAGCTTAGGATTAAAGAATCTAAGGGATTAAGAATTTAGAGTATAAATAAGGACACCTATAAGTAAGAGGTAAAGAGCTTCTTTATAGATTAGAGAATCTATAATATAAACAGCAGTTAAACTAGGAGATAGATATATAGACCTAGAAGACTTACTAGAAGAACGCAGTATTTGGCCTAAAGATTAAAATATTAATATAAAGATTAAGAAGTAAGAAGACTTTAAGGATTAATCTATAAGATATAAACTAAAAGAAACTATAAAAGAATTTAGGTAAAGAATTATTATATAGCAAGAATAGAAACTAGATAAGAGATCTAGTATATTAGGACGTATAAGGGATAAAGTACTAGTACGGAGAATTACTAATAGGCCTAGGGTAGGTATATTAAGAGCTAAGTGGCTTACTAAACTAGAAAATGAAGAGGATTTAGGAATTCTTACTAGGTTTAAAAAACGACATATAAAAGGCTATTATAACGTAGTAATAAGAAGATACTTTCTTACGGATAAGCTATATATACTCTAATAGCTGTACTAAAAGTAGTATAGATAGCGATATAATAATAAGTAGGAAGATTTGTCGACCTAAATCGAAGTTCCTTACTACCATTATAATACTATCTAACGACCTAGATCGTCTATACGAACTATATCTCAGTTGTCTCATATCTTAAACTTAGATGTCTTATTAAACGTCTCATTACCTATTTCTCTTAACTATAACCTACTACATAACGACGTCGTTATCATTATATTTAGACCTACCTAATATATATAAGAGAGCTTCTAAAGCCCTCTTTAATAAACAGAGTTCTCATTCCTAATCGTCCGTTTAACAGTTATAAGCCCAGGCCGTTTACTGCATTATCTTTAATTCCAAAGCCTTTATTCCCATTAATTTCAATTATTATCTTAATTATAGATAACTACCCACAATGACTTCTTAATAAGAAACCCCTTCCGTTATTATATTATCCGTTATCCTTATAAGCCTAAACAATTAGGACGAATAGATTAAGGTTATTAAGTTAAAAGCAAATAATAATCGTCTCTAGAAGTATATTAACCTATTAACACCTAAGACCAATCTGCTATAGCTTAAAGAACCTATTCGTGCCTTACCCAAGGATACTAATAGCTAGGGGAAGACGAAGCTCGCGGACCTAGATAAGGAGGAAAAGGAGGAGCTCCGTACGCTTAAAGCCAACCATAGGGACAATATAAAGCTATATAGAAAACAGCTATTAGCTCTTAATACATTACGCAGCTATATCCTAAGCTCCATCTTACGTACCTACCTCATCTACACGTTTAAATACACCACCACCTATAACGTCTTGGTATTTCTTAAGAAGAGAATTGCTCTAACTAACCACACCCAAAAGCTTTAAATAGCCACTTAATATATAAGGCTTAAGAAGGCGCCTTAGAACCAGAACTTTAAGATCTAGTTATAAGAGTGGGAGAAGGTATACACTAAGTGCAAGGAGTAAGCTCTACCTAAGGTAGATAGTAATCGTTTGGTAAAAGACTTTATATATATAGTCGAATCAATCACACCAAGCTAGTTAGAATATTAGAAAAACGAGCTTAATAAGCGTGAGTGGGAGAAGAAGACGCTTTCTACCTTCTTTAAACTGGTCGAAATATACTAAAACCACCATCATATGGACCTTGCCTAGAAGGGTAAAACCCCACAAGGAGGATCCTTTGGAGTCACCTTTAAAGACAAGTCACCGAATTTAAAGCCTGAATTAAAACCTTAATCGTCAGCAGATAAGCAGAAGAAGGAAAGGCGACCGCCGCTAGAGTGCCTATGCGGAAAATGTTACTATTTTAATAAGTGCTGGTATATTATAGAGTTGATTCCTTGCCTATCGTGGTTTAAACCAAATAATAAAATTTAGAAGAAGGTGGATAAGAAGATTGCTAATACAACGCCCGAAATTAAGGCTCGTATTAAGTAAATTAAAAAGGACGATTAAACCAATAAGGACAATCGAGCCAATAAAAAGCTAAAGGAAGGCAGCAATTAGAGCTTACAAGGGCCTACTAGAAACTTTATAGTTCATTATATAGGATCTAATAACACGACTTCCAATTACAAGCTTTGCGATAGTGTGATTCTTAACTTAGGAACTAGCCTACACGTCTTTAACGATAGAGCTAGGTTTATCAGCGATATCGAGCCTATATTAGAACACATCTACACGGGCTCGCATATAGAAGAAATCGTAGGCTATAATATAGCTGTAGTTACAATTAATAACCTAAAAGGGAAGAGATAGATACAGCTCTTAGAAGCAGCCTTTATACTAGGCTTCTATATTAACTTAGTATATCTTAATAAGCTTAATAATAAGGAAGTCTACTAGAACAATAAAGAGAACACTCTCTTCTATAGCGACGACAAGACGTACACCTACTATAGCCGCTACTATAGTTAAAACACCATCAAATATAATAAGCCAAAAAGTGACTCACCTAAGGCTTTATTTGCGACTCAATTAAAGCCAATAAAGCATTTATTAAAGCCTCTGCTAAATTAGGCAGAAGGCCATATATAGCACTAGCGAATAGGCCATGTAGAAAAAGACGCGATTAAGCAACTACCTTAGTTAGTAACGGGCGCGATTATAAAAGGCCCAATGATAGTAAAATATAAATCGTATAGAGTAAGCAAAGCTTATAAGGTAGTATCTAAAAGACCTCTAACTTAGTCGCTAGTTCCTTTCTATAGAATCCACCTTAATTTAATACCCGAAATAGTCGTATTTAATGGCAATAAGTACACAGTACACTTCCTTAACGACGTGACGCGAATAAATAAGGTAGAGATAATGGCTAAAAAGTTGTCCCTTACCTAAATTATTATTAAATATTGCAATATTATTAAACAACAATATAGCTTTAAGGTAGCCATTATCTATATAAATAAAGAGACGTCTCTTATAGGCAAATTTAAGGAATAGGCAGCTAAATAAGAAATTAGTATCAAAAGATTAGCACCTAATACTTAATTATAGAACGGTCCAGCAGAATAATTTAGGGGGGTAATTATACAGAAGGCTCGGTGTATAAGAATTAAGGCTTATTTACTAAAGGAGTTATATCCTAAAGTCTATAAAGCAGCTGCCTATCTACTTAATCAAACGCCTAGTAGAAGACTTAGGTAGAAGACACTGTTTAAGAGAATCCAGTTAGCTATAGGTATATTACCACTAAAACCAAATATAGGCCACCTACAAGTTTACGGCTATAGGGCCTACCCTCTTAAGTATAATATTCTATACCTAAATAAGCTCGCGTTAAAGGCCTATATAGGATATCTAATAGAATATAATTTAACGAATATATTCTAAATCTATATTCCTAGTTAAAAGAAAGTTATAAGAACTAAAGACGTGAAGTTTAATAAGCGGTTACTTTATAATAACTTACAGCCAGATCTAGCAAATATACTCCAAGTTAGAACTAACCAAATATTAAAAGTTATTAATGTCTATTAAATATAGGATCTTTAAGACGAATTAGAATTGTCGTTTAATAAAAGTAATAAGACTTAAGATAAGATTCGAGTGGACACTAAAGGGAGATAATAGGTGGAATCTAGTAGAAATAAGGAAAAGCCTAATATTAAAAGTAGTAAGTAATAAGATTTATACTCTAAAGACGACTTAGCTTTAGGGCTTCCTACTTTAAATAAGATACCAAAACCTAACTTACCGGAGCCTCCACCACCGTCCTTAAATACCTTAGTAAAGAAGCCACACTATGTCCTAGTTCTAACCAATGAAGCTAAGCTAAAGAAAAAGATTAATAGTAATATAGGAGAGCAAAACGTAGTTAAAGGAAAGAGACTTAAAGGACGATTAAAGATCTATATAGGCTTTCTTGCTGACGTTACTAACCAGAGCCTTCCAGCTTAAAGATTAGCCTTTAATATAGGGCTTACATTTTACAAAAAGCTGCACTATAATTAGCTCCTACCGCTGCCTAGAAATTGGAAGGAGCTTTAAAGACATTAATATAAGGAAGAGTTCGCGGCTGCTACTTAAAAGGAATATACGGATCTTTAAAATTAAGGAACGTTTTAAGTTATTAATAAGATAATCTATACCAAAACAGTGCCTATTATCTGGGTATTTATATATAAAACTAATATCAACGGATATCTAACGAGGTTTAAAGCTCATCTTTACGCACGAGGTAATCTATAAAAGTTAGTTTATAAGGACACCTATGCCACAACTTTAGCAGCAAGATCGTTTAGAGCCTTAATAGCTATTATCGCAATATTTAACCTAGACTGCTAGCAAGGCGACGCTATTAATGTATTTGCAAATAGCGTAATTAACAAGGTTATATATGTTAAGTGTTTAGATAGATTTCTAATTAAGGGCAAGTACCTACTTCTCTAAAGAGCCCTCTACGGATTAAGGTGATCACCTCTACTATAGCACGGTGACTTAACAATAACGCTAAAAAAGGAAGGCTTAAAGCCAATAGCGGAGGAGCCTTACCTATATCACAACAATTGGCTAATAGTCTTCTTCTACGTTAACAATATTATAGCTGCATTTAGGAAGAAAGACCTACTTAAGCTCTAAACCTTTAAGGAGCACCTTATAAGAAAGTATAAGATAAAGGACCTAGGTGACCTTACCTAGTTCTTAGGAATTTAAATTATCCGTAATAGAAAGAATAGGAAGCTTTAGCTTAGCTAGGATTCCTATATTAATAAAATTGCGATAAGCTTTAAAGTTAAAGATTATCGCAAGATATATACACTAATGGGTATTAAGGAACTTAAGCCTAATCTAGAGCAAGCCTCTAAGTAGGATACCTACGCCTATTAGAGGAAAGTCGGATCTATACTCTATGCAGCTAATATCACTCGTCCAGATATAGCGAGAACAGTAAGTAAGCTGTTAGAATTCTTACAAAATCCGTCACTAATTCACGACGCAGCTGCTATGAGGGCAATTACCTACCTTAATTAAACCAAGACTCTTGCGATTGAGTACTTAAAGGAGAATATAATGAACCAGATCTTCGCAAGGGCCAGCAACGTATTATTTAGCGATAACCTAGTAAGCAGAAAGAGCACAGAAGGTTATCTATTTACCTTATTTGGAGGGCCAATTAACTGGCGATCTACGAAGTAGAAGTTAGTAACAAAATTAAGCACGGAAGTAGAGCTCCTAGCCCTATCGCATGCAGCTACCGAGTCGATTTAGTGGCAGCAATTCTTTAAAGAAATCGGATTTGACCCCAATAAGAAGCAAACGATATATTGCGATAACCTGTAAACTATTCGACTACTAACCAAAAGCGACGCGGAGCTCAATACTAAGCTTTAACACGTTAATATCTATAACCACTAGCTCCGCCAGGAAGTTCGTAAAGGAAGCATTAATATCAAATGGGTGCCTACTGCGGACATGACAGCAGACGGCATAACGAAGGCTCTGCCTCGTTAAAAGCACGAGACGTTCGTTTAGTAATTGAACCTCGTTAATATCAAGGATCTAATTTAATTTAATTTAAATGATATTTAGGTAAAGTAAATATATAGAGGATTTCCTTTGACTCAACACCAAATTGCTATTATGACTTTTTAGTATTTCTACAGCAGCACAGAAGGCTCTGTGCAGCTGGGGGGGTGTGTCGACCTGAATCGAAGTTCCTTACTACCATCGTAATACTGTCTGACGACCTAGATCGTCTATACGAACTATGTCTCAGTTGTCTCGTATCTTGAGCTCGGATGTCTTATCGAACGTCTTATTACCTGTTTCTCTTAACTATGACCTACTACATAACGACGTCGTCGTCATTGTATTTGGACCTACCTAATGTATATAAGAGAGCTTCTAGAGCCCTCTTTAATAAACAGAGTTCTTATTCCTAATCGTCCGTTTAACAAGATTTCTATATATAGATAGATAAAAGAGTTATCTAGGACTACCCAATTATAGAAAAGGCTATAACTTATATTAAAGGAGCCTTAATTATAACGTTAAAGGATCTAGAGGAATAATTAAAGGACTAAAGAAGTAAAAGACGTATCTTAGTACCTATAAACGAAGTTATAACGTTTAGATTAGTATAATAGAGGTTTAAACTTAAAGATAAGGATAAGTTAAGAGTTAACCTAAAGTACCTAGTATACTATATGCTATTATAGATTGTATACGTAGATAATATATATAAAATGTATAAGAATCCAAAGGAAAAGAATTGGAAATACCCTATGAGGATATATTAGGCGCTAGATAAGCGATAGTATAAGAATACTAAGTATATATACGGCTAGTATCTAGCAGAGGTTTAAGAGTTAGGAGACTTAATACTTTAACTAAAAAGATTCCTTATAGAAGAATGCTTAGATAGATAATAGTAGTAGGAATACCTAAAGAATATGTGTCTATAGTATATTAAAGACAAAAAGTGAATTAGGCATTAGCTAAAGAATAAGCTAAATATATAAGGATTAAGCAGCCAATAGTTAGGAAAAGTAGAGGCCTATAAAACTAGAGGGAGCTAGTAATAGAGCCTTAGACCCTTAAAGGAATTTAAGGATAATATCTAAATTTATAAGTAAAATAGCAAGATTAGTAGTTTAAAGCGCTAATAGATAGTGGAGCAACGCGAAACCATATTTTATTAGTAGTAGTTAAGAGAATAGGGCTACCTTATAGACAGAAGGAATAACCTTACTTATTAGTTATAATTTTAGGAGATTTAATAGCCTACAGAGGAGGGATTATTAACCTTAAAATAGGACCTATTTAGATAACCATTAAAGGAAGATAAATTAAGATATCTTTTAATATCCTACCATTAGGATGGGATAAGGTAGTATTAGGAATGCCTTAGTTATAGGAATATAATCTAAAGATCAATTGGATTATAGGTTAGGTTAATATTAGAGATACTTAACACTATAAAATGCGATAATAAACTAAGTTAGTATAGTACTAAGTTGGAGCGATATATAAAGAGACTAAGTAAGGCTTAAGTTATATACCAAAAAGATACTATAAGTATGGTAAGAAACTATAGTTATTAGAGAGTAAAAAGCTGTTAAAGTATATAGTATAGGACTATAAGATAAAATTGGAACTAGGAATAAGTCTAAGGTTCTTTCTAATCTATAAGCTTACTAAAGAAGAAGGTAGAGCATTAAAAGAGTTTATCTAAGAAAATTTATAAAAAGGATATATTAGACCATTATAGTTATTAGTAAGTTATCTAGTACTATTTATACTAAAGAAAAATAGTAAACTAAGGCTGTGTATTAACTATAGATAGTTAAATAGTATTACTAGAAAGGATAGGTATTCTTTACCCTTAATTAGCGAAATCTAAGATAGGATAGGTAACGCGTAAATCTTCACGAAAATAGATCTAAGATAGGTGTACTATTAGATTAGAATTAAGGAAGGTAATAAATAGAAGGCAGCCTTTAGATTAAAGGAAGGACTATATAAGCTATTAGTTATACAATTTAGGCTTATAAACGCACNNGTAACGTTCTAGAAACGTATTAATAATATATTAGGAGAATACTTAGATGAATTTATTATAGTATATCTTAACGATATTATTATCTATTTAATAACTAAGGAAGAAGATAGGGAATATATTAAATAGGTTTTAAAGAGACTATAGAAAGAACAGATGCTAGTAATAATTAAAAAATGCGAGTTCTTTACTAGGAAGACTAATTTTATTAGATTTATTATTAAACTAGGCTAACTTAATATAGATTNAAAAAAGATTAAGGCTATAGTGAATTAGTAAGAACTAGAGAATGTTACGCAGTTAAGATTATTTTTAGGGTTTTGCAATTACTATAGAAGGTTTATAGCATAATAGTTAAAGGATATTAAGCTATTTATGTAATTAATAAAGAAAGAAGAACTATAGGTATAGGGAGAGGAATAATAAAAACTATTTAAGAAAGTTAAAGGATTATTTACCTAGAAGCTAGTTCTTAAAATCTATTAACTAGGACTAGAAATGGTTATAAAAACAGATATATTAGACTTTATACTAGGGGTATACTTTATATAAAAATATTAAGATAGATAGTACCTAGTAGCATACTATAGTTGGAAGATAACACTATTAGAGTTAAACTATAACATCTATAATAAGGAGTTATTAGGTATAATTATAGCACTAAAAAAATAGAAAGCATTCTTATAAGGTATAAAGAAACTATTTATAGTTAAGATAAATTATAAGAACCTAATAGGATTCCTAATAATAAAGGAGCTTAACTAAAGATAGGTTAAATAGGCAGAGATACTTATAGAATACTATTTTAAGATTTAGTATACTAAAGGTACGGATAATATATAAGCAGATACTTTAAGTAGAAAAGCTAAACTATAAAATAATAAAAAGCTATTAGGGGCTTTACTATAAAAAGATATAGACGGATTAATTAGGTATAATTATCTAAAAATCGCAGTAACTTAAGAAGAACTAGATAGAGTTTATAAGTTACTAGAAAGCTTTTAGGTATAAAAAATTCTAGAGGTATAGCTAGAAGATCTATAAACGGATATATATAAAAATCGCGAAGTAAAGTATATCCTAAGAAGTATAGCAGAATAATTTATAGAAGAATTCTATAAGGGAATAACTTAAGGATATAATGGAGCTATAGGCCTAGTGTTAAGACTCTAGGAGGAGTATATTATTAATAGAATCTAGAATATCGTAAGAAAAGTAATAAAGGAGTGTTTAGATTACTAAAGAAATAAACTAATAAGGTATAAGCTATATAAAGGGCTATAACCTATTAAAATACTAGAGAAACCATAGGAGGTTATATTATAGGACTTTATTATTAAGTTACTAAAATTAAGAAATCCTATTACTAGACGAGATTATAATATAATCTTAGTAATAGTAGATAAGCTTATAAAGTAGGGATACTTTATAGCATATATAGAAGAAATATTAGCGGAAGATGTCGCTAAAATCTATATTAAAGAAGTGTTTATAAAATATAGAGCACTAAATAAAATTATATTGGATAGAGATCTAAGATTTATAGCAGTATTTTAGGAAGTGTTCTTAGTAGAGTAAGGAGTTAAAGTAGTAACTTCTACTGTATATTATTTGTAGATAGACGGTTAAATAAAAAGATTAAATTAGACGCTAGAGCAGTATCTAAGGTATTATATTAATTATGCATAGAATAATTAGGTATTACTATTATTAGTTATATAGTTTATATATAATATAACACCTTAAGAAGGAATAGGTATATTACTATTTAAGGCAAATTATAGATATAAGCTAAAAAAATTATTATTACTATAGTAAGTAAAGAAAATAAGTAGTATAGCTAAAGAAAGGATAAAGATGTTAATAAATCTTTATATAGACCTTATAGAATTAGTAAAGAAAGTATAAGAGAGAATAAAAAGGTACTATAATATTAAGAGATCTAAGGGACTAGATCTTAAGGAGGGAGATAAAGTATAGCTACTATATAAAAATTTTAAGAGTTAATAACTAAGTAAGAAGTTAGACTATATTAAACTAAAACCTTTTAAAATTATATAGAGGATTTTACTAGTTATATTTAAGTTAAACCTACTGGCCAAAATAAAGATTTACCCTATATAGCATATTATAATACTAGAGCTAGCATACGGGAATATTAAGCCACTAGTTTATAAAGTAGACACGTATAGAGGATAGGAAGAAAATAAATAGTAAGTTTTAAAGATTGTTAGCTATAAGGATATTAATAATAAAATATAGTACGAGGTTAAGTAAATAGGCTATACTAAGACTACTTAAAAACCACTAGAAAATTTAAAGAATACTATAGGAAAGGTATAGGAGTATTAGAAGAAATTAGGTTAGGTAGTATTTATAACAAAGCCTTATAGCAGGAACTATAGTAAACTTGTTAATAGGCTAGGTATATAGATATTGTAAGTAAGTTAACAACGTAATAATAACTAGTGAAGTAGTTGCCTAATAAATTAACTCTAATTATATTCTAAGAATTACTATAAAAAAGGAACTATTTAGGTAGGGATTAAGGGTCCTTAAATATACAACCGTACTTCTATAAAATCCTCCTTATACGTAATATATGTGTTATATATATTATATATAGGTATACACCGTATACACTGCGTATAATATTATATAACTTGCTTACTATTCCTTATTATATAGTTTTACGGGTTCTATCCTAGACTATACCTATATTAACTAACTAGCTTTTTTTTAACTCTTCTCTAAGTAGTTATAATATTACACTTAAAGCGTTTATAACACTATCTCCCTCCTCTTTATCTTTGTCCTTAAAGATACTTAGTATCTTTAAGTTATTTACTAGAGGTATAATATCTATCTAATTAATTTAGTTAATATTATTACTTATAATGCCTAAAGCCTCTTCTTCCTTATAAGCGCAATATTATGCCCGCACTATTACTATAATACTATTACTTAGTAAGATTATACTATTTCCGTATTCTTATTATTTAAAAGCGGGGTTAGTATATATTATAATAGCGAGTCTATTATCTTAACAACCCTCTTTTTACTTAGAGTGTACTAAAGCAAACGTTTAATTGTCCTATAATATTCGCTCTACTTTTAACGCTAAGTATACGCGTTTTATAACTCTTAATAGTCTTTAAGTTCCCTAAGTAATTTATTATAGGGTTTTATATTTAATTTGCTGCTGTAAAGCTTAATAATAAACTATTTATTGCCTTAGTAGAACTTTGTTGTTTATATAATACTAAAAAGGAGGCTACTAATTCTTAATAATAGGCTCTTAATTCTCGTCTTACTATATCTACTTAGTTAATTTATCTTAAGAAAGTTTATAAAAAGGTTTATTTTAAGGAGTAAAAACTTATAGAATAAGGTCTATAGGAACTTAGTAATAAAAGAACGGATTCTCTTCTAATAGAGAAGGAAATAACTCTAAGTAGTTTAGCAGTTGCTCTTCCTAGGTCCCCCTTAAGTAACTTATTCTTTAGCGATTCCCCTTTATTAATATTACCTAACCTTTTTTCTTTTAATACTTCTATACCTTTCCTATAGCGTTTTTTAGGTTCTCTAGTAGCTCCTAGGTAATCTTATTATAGCCTATCTACTTTACTTTATACTATATTTTATTATCTATATCCTTATAACTAATAATCTTTAAAACTTATTATTTATCTTCCTCTTATTCTCTATACATATCTACTTTATAAACTAGTGGCTTAATATTCCTATATACTAGCTCTAGTATTATAATATACTATATAGGGTAGATTTTTATTCTAGCTAGTAGATTTAACTTAAATATAAAAACCTTTACCACACATGCAACCTTACCAAAAGGTAGCGCCACACTCCAAAACTTACGCATACCCATCTTACCATCAAAAACAATTGATTTTCTAACTTTNAAGACCTAATTCCTACTGCCTAGCGAGCTANAGGTGGATTTATTTGTCGTTTTACCTCCTTTTCCCAACAGAAAATTTTCTCTAAGGGTGGCCCTAGTTTATAAGCGAGGCACGGACAGGAACACCAAACCTACTACTACTACCACTAATACCAAAACTATAAAATAGGGGCTAGTTTCTCTACTACCTCTTAGCCTAATCTCCCTAGAAATCTTCTAGTAGGATTAGTAAGGAGAAAGGGTATAAGGATAGTAAAAACTAGGAAACCCCCCTATAAAATGCCGAAGCCTAGTAGGCTAAAAAATAAACCTCCTTTAGAAATAAGTGATCATCAGTCTAATATATTCACTTTTTCTCTCCCCTCTTCTTCTTCTTCTGGCCTATTTAGGGCAGAAGAAAAAAGAGAATATTCTTAGTCTTCTCCTAAAAATAAAAACCAAAATAAAAAACCTGTAAAAAAGATAATAAAACCAACAACTACTACGGATAGTATACCTAGTATACCTTTCCCTCCTCTTTCTCCAAAACAACACCTATAAAAAGCTTTAGAAAGCCTAACTCAGGCCTATAAAGGGCTAGAAGAAGAAGAAAAAGAAGAAAAAGAATAAGTTAAACAGCTAGAGGACTACACACGGAGTATCCTAGTAGGAGAAACCCCCTTTATATAAGGAAAAGAAAAGGCAAAAGATGTCCTAAGAGGACTAGTAGAAGAAGTAAGAGCTCTCTATAAGGAGGTAGCTCCTACTAAGGAAACTTACGCAGAGAGGCTAAAGAAGGACCTCCCTTCTTCGTCCTCCCTACCCTCCTTATTATTATTACTACTACCACCTTCTACCCCTTCTCCTTCTAATAGGAGTTCTACTTCTACTAGAAGTAAAAAAAAGCAGCTATAAAAAAGGAAGCTAGTCCTAATTATAGACGAAAAGGACTAACCGCTAGATACCTTCTCTATATAAAACAAAGTTAATTAACTATTTGCATTAAAACTGTAAGTAGAAAAGCNAGTACTAGCGTCTATAGCTAGAACTAAAGGAAAATAAAATATTCTCCTTATAACTATAGAAGAGTATAATATAGATTTCCTAGTTAAATATAAGGATATCTAGCGTAACTACTTTACCTTTTAAAGAGAATAAAAACTAGAACCCTGGGTTTAAATCATAGCCTATAGGGTTTCCACCCTACCTTTTCTAGGAGAGGGAGGCTCTAAGCTTCTAAAAGAAGAAATTAAGACCTTTAATCCTATAAAGATACAAGGACTACCTAGATGGATCTTATCTAGTGTAAAAAAACACGATCCGCAGACTAGATTTGGCTCTATAGTTTTTACTATAGAGAATAAGAAAAAAAGACAAGAAATCCTTAAGCAAAAAGAGATCTCAATTGCAGGTACAGCTACTAAGGTAGTAAAATACCTCAAAGTCTCTCCTACTACGCAGTGCACTAGCTGCCAAAAATTTGGCCATATAGGAGACAGATGCTCTACTAGAGCCTATAGATTCTATGCGGCTGCACATTTATCTAAAGACCACTACTATCCTACCTGTTTAATATCAGGCAGGCCTTGCAAGCACACTACCCCTCTTTATATTAATTGTAAGGAAGAACACTTTGCTAATAGTAAAGACTGCGAGAATCTTAAAGCAGCTAAACTAGTACATAAATAAAACAGATAGGATTCTAGAAGGGGGTAACTCCTACTAGGCTCTTAGAAAAGATAATAGAGAGCAAAAAAAAAAAAATAAATTGCAAAAGGACAGGGACAGATATTAGGATTTCCTATGGTTTTTTCCTACAGTTTTCTTATTCCCTAGTAGTTGTAGCAACTTAGTATCTTACTAAGGAGCTATAAACCCTTAGGGGTTTATAAACTATTAGGACATAGCTACTAGTACATATTAAGCTGCCTAGAAAGGATTCATGTATATAGAACTATAGCGCCATAGCCCAGAGGCTGCATGCGCAGTATTGTACGTAGTTATAATACAATGGATAAAAAAAAAAAAAAAAAAAAAAAAAACTTAAATATAACTAATAAAATTTTTTATATAATTTTAAAAGGTCCTAGTCTAATATAGTCTAACTTCTTACTTAGTTATTAACTCTTAAAATTTTTATATAGTAGCTATATTTTATTGTCGGAATATTAATCACGTAACATAGTCACAGGACTACGAAGCGAGACTAACTATCTGACCTTAGAGCAACCCCTTTCTTCTAAACAATAATTAACTACTAACTTTAACACCGTATACGTACCACTACAAGTGATATTCATGCACGTTAATAAAGTGAGTATACCGATACTAATTAGTAGACGTATAGATTAGGAAATACGTAATAGCAAAGCTTAAAACCACGCATTGGCTTAACTGCCGACACGTTAAATCGCAGAGCTATCGCCCTATTTTAGTTAAAGGAGAAAACTACGTTACCCTTAAAGCTTAAAACCACGTATTAGCTTAACTGCTAACATGTTAGATTGCCTAGAGAACCATATTTTTACTTAGAGAGAGCTACGTTATCCTTAAAGCTTAAGACCACGTATTAGCTCGCTGATGCGCTAGATCGCCTAAAGGACCCTTAAAGCTCAAAACCACGTATCAACTTAACTGTTGACGCGTTAGATCGCCTAGAGGACCATATCTTTATTAAGAATCGTCTATAGTGTTTAAGAACTGTAAATTTGTTAATAGGACACATATATACCTTTACACCCTTAACCTTAACCTTAACTACACCCCTAACCTTAACACAACCCTTAACCTTAACCTTAACCTTAACTTCAACCCTAACTTAAACCTTAACCTTAAACTTAAACCTCTAGAACCTCTACTTAACCTTAAACTAAATATACACGAAAATATAATAATATGGAAATTAACTAGAAGGAAAGAATTGCTAAATATAGCAACGGAATTAACTTAGAGACGGCTATAGATAACAATCTAGCGGAGTATATAGAGACTAAGATGCACTTATATACACAATCCAACCTTATAGACTCTTTATTGTGGATAGTGTTTTAGGAAGACTTTAAGGACTTTACGCTAGAGATCTTTATATAAGTACGATCTAATATTAAAATGGGAATCTGTAAATACCTAGTTAAGAGAGGAGTATATATTGTTAAGTAAGATAAGAGATACTCCCTTAGTAAGGTACTAACGGATGTTGCTAATAAAGAAGAGTTTTATAAATGGACAGACGAAGAGATTAGTCTAGCCCTTAATAATATTAAGCTAATAATTACTATGGCTCTATAAGACTAACTTAATACAACCCTAGATAAGCTTGCTGCACTACTAGCTACTTCGATTACTATACCGCCAGCTACTCTAATTACTGCACCACCAGCTACTCTGGTCGCTGCCCCTACTACCCCTATTACCCCCCCTAGATCTACTCCTACCGCTACACCACCAGCTACTCCAATTACTGCCCCCGCTACCCCTACTACCCCTCCCGGTCCTTAATCCTCTAATTATAACTAAATCTACGCTCTTATCGACTAACTATTATGGCTAAGAGAACAGCAACTACAGTAGCTATAGTAGTCGTAGTAACCGCAGTAGCTATATATATATATACTACCTAAACTAGCTGTGCCTAGTGTGGAGTAAGGACCTAGATAAGGACCTAGATATAGTAAAAAGGTAGCCATAATTGTAAAGACCTATATAGACAACTAAAAGTACAATAGAGTTAGTGACAGCTTTGACTTTAAGTTAACCATCTTCTATAACATCTGTAAGAGATCTAGCTTGCCACCAAAAGGCTATATAGTAGTATTCCCTAGTATGCTAAAAGGGCTTGCTTAGGACCACTACTATAACAGCAACCTCGAGTTAAGACCTTTTATTAAAGCCTGTAACCATATACGATAGTTCTTTAAAGGGCTAGAATACTACCGTAAGAACCTTATAGAGTGGAATAGCATAACCCTTTAAGAAGTTATAGATAAGAACCCTAATAAGTTAATCTATTAGAACTTCCAACTGCTTATAGATAAACTGCTAAAGTAACGTTATAAACTATACCTAGACTTCCGTATAAACCGTATTCTTATAAATAAGTTAGTTACCGCTTACTAGGGAGTACTAGTATACCGTATTGCTATCTTTAACCCCTTAAAAGACCTTTCTTAGTTAATTAGTAAGCTATAATCCTCTATTATTATATGGGAAAAAGAACACCCCTTATAGGCCTTAATGAGACTATTTTACTAAGCCTTTTTTACGGATTAACGCTACTATTAGAATGACTAAAGTTGAGACCAAAACACTAATCGCTACGGCAGTAATCGCTCTTATAGAACTAATAGTAGACTAAAGGCCAAGTGCTACGTCTATAAGAAGGAGGACTGCCGTTTATAGAAATATATAGAGGAGGAGCGTAATTGGTCCAGAGATGACTATAAGAGACGCTTTATTGATATTAAGGGCCGTAATAAGGGCAACTTTAATAACTACTTTAAGTAATACGTCGCTGCTTGCGAAAGAGATAAAGATAATAATTTAGACTTTAAAGCCTATATATAAGACGCTGATAACTCTAGGAGCGATACTGGAGAACCTAATGATAGTTCTACCTATATTACTACCTTTGGAACACTTACTATGGAGGAAGCAACCTTTATAAGCGTAGAGCTAGCTAATAAGGCTTGTATATACCTGCTTACGGCTTTAAAACTCACTATAGAGTCTACTACGGAACCTTATACGGAGACTAACCTATTTGCCTATAGTACGGCTATAGCTATAGCGTCACAATATACCTTAACGGTTTTTATGGGAATTATAATTGATATAGGTGCTTCGCGTAAGTCTATAGCTAGCTATAGTTAATTTTAAGCTCTATAGGCTGTAGATAAGTTCGTAAGTCTTAACATGTTAACTAAGGGCTAACTATCTAATTTGGGATTGGAGCCTCTACGTCTATCGGAACTATAGACGTTAACAGCCCTATAGGCAAGGTACAATTCCACATCGTTAAAGTAGATACTCCTTTCCTACTTTACTTAGCAGATATGGATAGACTCTATATTAAATACAATAACCTAAAAGACGTCATTATTACTCGCACTAAAAAGGTGCCAGTAGTTAGACGATTTGGCCACCTATTTCTCCTATAGAGCTTCTCCCTATAGTCTTATTTGGTTAAGTCTTTTAATATAAACCCTTACTACTTAACTAACGTAGAACTATGACGTCTATACCGTTAATTTGGTTACCTATTAGTTAATAGACTGTAAAAGCTTCTTAATAAGGCTGGCCACGGCTATAACACTAATAGATCTGCTATTAAAGAACTAACTAGACTCTACTACTACTGCTAAAAGTTTAGTAGACCCTTAGGTAGATTTTGCTTTACCTTATAAGATAACATTAATTTTAATTATAATATTATCGTTAATATTATGTATATTAGCGGCTCCCCCCTATTATACGTAGTTAATAAAGTAACTTAATTTTAAGCTAGCAGATGGCTATAAGACATTAGCGCTAAGTATACTTAGGACGTTCTTTAAATATGCTAGATTAATAGCTATTTAGGACTACTAGACTTAATCACTATAGACGCTAAGAAGAACTTTATTAGTAAGGAGTTTAAGCACTATATAGCTACTATAGGAGCAACTATAAAGTTGGTTCTAGTTAAATTATATAATTCCGTTAGAATGGTAGAACGCTACTATAGCCCATTATAACAAGCCTACTAAATCATTACAACTAAAATCCCTAAAATTAGTAAGGAGATAGCCCTATAAATGGCCTTTAAAGCTATTAATAACACAGCTAGCCTAGAAGGCCTAGTCCCTACACTCCTAGTCTTTAGAGCCTACCCCCAAATAGTTAAATTGGACGTACTATTACCTTCAGTTACATAATAAGCTGCGGCTATTAAGAAAGCAATGGTAGAAATCTAGAAGCTATAAGCTAAACAATAGATCGCTAACGCTCTTAATATGCGAAATAGACCATAAACCGACGCTATTTATAGCCTTTTACCTAGTTCGCCTATTTTAGTCTAGAGAGGAGGTAATACTGGCTAAAGTGGTTATTAAGACGGACTATATATACTGCTTGCCGTTAACGGCAAGACCTATACTATAAAGCTACTAAATAGGCCTACAACCTTCCGCTCTACGGTTATAAAACCTTATCTACTAGACCTATAAGACCTAGTCAAACCATAAAAGTCTACTAAATTAGATAAACCAGTACCTTTACTAGCCGAACCTTAATTATTACCTAAGGCTAAATTATAGCTACCGCTAAAGCGAGGTAGAGGTCGCCCCCATAAATACCTATTACTTACGGCTGTTGCAGATATAACTATTATAGATGCTATAATAGATATAAACGCTTTTACGGGTAATATTACGGATATTACGGATATTATAGATATCGCTATTTACTTATAGGACGATGATACCGCAGATACGGCTAGCACTACTATTTACTTATAGAACGATAGCAATACCTAATTCAGCGCTTTACGACAAAAGGAGGTCACAGGCCTACTTAAAAAAGGCGTCTTTAAGATTATTAAACTATATGATATACCAAAGGGGGTTAGACTCTTTAATTTACGGTTTATTAATAAGATTAAGAATAAGGGAACTAATAAAGCCTTTAAGAAATCATAACTTATTATATAGGCCTATAATAACTTAGAGAAAGAGCTAGTCCTTATTTAGTTACTAACAATTTAACAAGTTAGCCAGCGGCTAATTCTCTGTATTACTGCTATGCTATTATAGACATAACTCTACCTCCGAGATATCTTATAAGCCTATGTCTAGTCTACTACGAACCTAAACCGCGAGTTCTACGTATAACCACCACACGAGCTAAATAAATAATTGGGAATTAATATAGACTCCGTTCTAAAGGTTATAAAGCTACTTTATAGAGTACCTAAAGCTAGAAACTACTGGTTTAAGACCTACTATTTACACTATATTAATTAGCTGTGAATAGACCAGTCCATATACGACCCTTACTTACTCTACAGCGATAAGCCTTTTAAAATTATTGGCCTATAGACTAATAATATACTGTTCCTTATAGATAATACCTTTATAGAGGCTAAATAAAGCGAACTATATAAGGCTAAATTTATAGCTAAGGAGCTAGAGTAATTAACCGCTAATATACTAATTAAGTTTAACGGAGGACTTATTTAATTAATATAAGATAGGAGTATTACGCTAATATAAAAGCGCCAGTGTAAGAACCTTAGTGTGGTTAACACTACGCTAGTAGACAGCACTAGCTTTAGAGGAGTTACGCGTGGCCTGCTTACGCTAAAGGACTAGTATATCACTTAACGCGCTAGAGGAGCCTATATTGCCTTAGTCTATTAGCTAAAAGCCTTATTTAACCTATCCTTTACTACCTAGGTAATTAACCTAGTTAAAAACGATATAAAGAGTTTTAATAAGCAATTAAGCTAGTAGATTAAGAACGTATATAGAGGCCTAAAGTTTATTAAGCTAGACGTTAATACCTTATAACTCCTAGTATTTATAAATGCTTCCTTCGCCAATAATAAGGACTTATCTTCGCAAATTAGCTACGTACTTATACTAGCAGACGCCTTAAATAAGGTAAATATTGTTTACTAGTCCTTAATTAAGTGCAAAAGAGTTACTAAGAGTGTATTAGCCTTAGAGTTATATAGTATAGCGCATGGTTTTAACATAGGCGCTATAATTAAATCCACGCTAGATAAGGTCTTATAGGTTAACTTGCTACTTATTCTCTATACTAATTTAAAGTCTTTATATAACTGTCTTATCTAACTAGGAACTACGTAAAAGAAACGCTTAATGATTAATATAATGTGCCTTCGCTAAGCTTATAAACGAAGATAGATTACTAAAGTTAAGTAGATTAATGGAGATACTAACCCTATAGACGCTATAACAAAGGGTAAGCCTTATATAGCACTATTATAGCTTATTAATACAAATCGAGTTAAATTATAGGCTGTAGGGTGGGTTAAGCGAACGGATTTAACTTTGGTTTAGTGTCGGCGCTAGTACTAAGCAAGCTAATAGCGATTTTTTATCCCGGGGATGGAAAATCCTAATTGGTTAGCAGAAGTTAGGTTCGGCAGAATTTGGCAGAATTTAGTAATATGGCAGAATTTGGTAGAAAGTCGCTATTGCGTATACGTTACGAGTAGTCTAGAAGACTTAACTTTGGAGTATAGATTAGCCTTCTTTTTAGAGTTGCTCCAGTGTCGGAATATTAATCACGTGACGTAGTTACGGGACTACGAAGTAAGACTAACTGTCTGACCTTAGAGCAACCCCTTTCTTCTAGACAACAATTAACTACCAACTTCAACACCGCATACGTACCACTATAAGTGATATTCGTGCACGTTGATAAAGCGAGTATACCGACATTTATCTCCCTCCTTAAGATCTAGTCCCTTAAATCTCTTAGCATTATAGTACTTTTTTATTCTTTACTATACTACCTTAGCTGTTTCTATAAGGTCTATATAAAGATTTATTAAACTCTTTATTTTTTACTTAGCTATACTACTTATCTTCTTTACTTATTATAGTAATAATAAGGTCCTTAGCTTATATCTATAATTTGCCTTAAATAGTAACGTACCTATTCCTTCTTATAGTGTTATATTATATATAAACTATATAACTAGTAATAATAATATCTAATTATTCTGTGCATAATTAATATAATACCTTAGATACTATTCTAGTGTCTAATTTAATCTTTTTATTTAACCGTCTGTTTATAAATAATATATAGTAGAAGTTACTGCTTAAACTCCTTACTCTATTAAGAATACTTCCTAGAATACTACTATAAATCTTAAATCTCTATCTAATATAATTTTACTTAGTGCCTTATATCTTATAAATACTTCTTTAATATAGATTCTAGTAACATCTTCTGCTAATATTTCTTCTAAATATGCTATAAAGTATCCCCATTTTATAAGCTTGTCTATTATTACTAAGATCGCGTTATAATCTTATTTAGTAATAGAATCTTTTAACTTTAGTAACTTAATAATAAAGTCCTATAATATAACCTCCTATAGTCTCTCTAGTATTTTAATAGGTTATAGTTCTTTATATAGCTTATACCTTATTAGTTTATTCCTTTAATAATCTAAATATTCTTTTATAACTTACCTAGCTAGTCCCTAAATTCCATTAATAATATACTCCTCTTAAAGTCTTAACACTAAGCCTATAGCTCCGTTATGCCCTTAAGTTAGTCCTTTATAAAATAACTTAACAAACTCCTTTATAATAGATCTTAGTATATATGTTACTTTTTAATTTTTATACTACTCTAAGTCTAAATCCTCTATTTATATATCTAGGATCTTTTATATTTAATTACTCTTTAGTAATTTATAGATCTTCTCTTCTTATATTACTGCGATTTTTTAAATAATTATATCTAATTAGTTTATCTATATTCCTTCGCAATAAAGCTCCTAATAGCTTTTCATTATCTTATAGTTTAGCTTTTCTACTTAGAGCATCCGCTTATATATTTTTTATACCCTTAGTATACTAAATTTCGAAATAGTATTTTATAAGTATCTCTACCTATCTAACTTATCTATAATTAAGTTCTTTTATTATTAGAAACCCTATAAGGTTCTTATAATCCGTCTTAACTATAAATAGTTTTTCTATACCTTATAAGAATAATCTCTATTTCTTTAGTACTATAACTATACCTAATAACTCCTTATTATAGATATTATAGTTTAGTTCCGGTAGTATTATCTTTTAACTATAGTATACTACTAGGTGCCATCTATCTTTATATTTCTATAGAAAGTACGCTTCTAGTATATAGTCTAATATATATATTTTAACTACTGTCTCTAACTATAGCTAATAGATTTTAAGAACTGGCTCCTAGGTAAACAACTATTTAACTCTCTTAAATAGTTCCCTTTGTTCCTCTCCCTATACCTATAGTTCTTCCTTCTTTATTAATTTTATAAATGGCTTAACACTCTTTAACTATTAAGCTATAAACCTTCTACAGTAGTTACAGAACCCTAAAAATAACCTTAACTATATTATATTTTCTAGTTCTTACCAATTTACTATAGCCTTAATCTTCTTTAGATCTATACTAAGTTAGCCTAGTTTAATAATAAATTTAATAAAATCTATCTTCTTAGTAAAGAATTTATATTTCTTAATTACTACTAGCATCTATTCTTCTTATAGTCTCTTTAAGACCTATTTAACGTATTCTCTCTATTCTTCCTTACTTATTAAGTAGATAATAATATCGTTAAGGTATACTATAACGAATTTATCTAAGTATTCTCTTAATATATTATTAATACGCTTTTAAAACGTTGCTAGTGCGTTTATAAGCCCAAATTATATAACTAGTGGTTTATATAGTCCTTCCTTTAACCTAAAAGCTGCTTTCTATTTATCGCCTTCCTTAATTCTAATCTAATAGTACGCCTATCTTAGATCTATCTTTATAAAGATTTATACATTACCAATTCTATCTTAAATTTCGCTAATTAAGGGTAAAGGATACCTATCCTTTCTAATAATGCTATTTAACTATCTATAGTTAATACATAGCCTAAGTTTTCTATTCTTCTTTAGTATAAATAGTACTAGATATCCTACTAATAACTGCAATAGTCTAATATATCCCTTTTAAAGGTTTTCCTAGATAAACTCCTTAAGTGCCTATAACTCTTTTTCTATTAACTTATAAGTTAGGTAGAACCTTAGACTTATTTCTAGTTCTAACTCTATCTTATAGTCCTATACTATATAATCTAATAGCTTTTTACTTTTTAGTAACTATAGCTTCTTACTATACTTATAGTATCTCTTTAATATATAAATTAATCTTTAATTAGTCTCCTTATATATCGCTCTAACTTAGTATTATACTAACTTAGTTTGTTATTATATCTTATATTATTATATATCTCTAATATTAACTTAAACTATAACCCAATTAATCCTTAAATTATATTCCTATAACTAAGGTATTTCTAATACTACCTTATTATTCCCTAATAGTAATATATTAAAAGACATCTTAACTTATTTCCCTTTAATAGTTATCTAAATTAGTCCCGTTTTAAGATTAATAATACCTCCTCTATAGGCTATTAGATCTCCTAAAATTGTTACTAATAGATAGGGGTGCTCTTTTTACCTATATAGTAGCCCTATTCTTTTAACTGCTACTAATAAAATATAGTTTTATATCGCTCTACTATCTGCTAATACTTTAAACTATTAATCTTACTAATTAACTCTTAAATTTAGGTGTTGTTCTTAAATTCCTTTAAGGGTCTAAGGCTCTACTACTAGCTCCCTTTAGTCTTATAGGCCTCTACTTTTTCTAACTATTAGCTGTTTAATCCTTATATACTTAACTTATTCTTTAGCCAATGCTTAGTCCGTTTTTTATCTTTAATATACTATAGACAGGTATTCTCTAGACATTCCTACCATTATTATCTATTTAGGTATTCTTCCGTAAGGAATCTTCCTAGTTAAAGTATTAAGTCTCCTAACTCCTAAACTTTTACTAAATACCAGCTATATATATACTTAGCATTCCTATACTATTGCTTATCTAGCGCCTAATATATCCTTATAGGGTATTTCCGGTTTTTCTCTTTTAGATTTTTATGCATTTTATATATATCGTCTACGTATATAATCTATAATAGCGTATAGTATACCGCGTGCTTTAGGTTAACTCTTAACTTATTTTTATTCTTAAGTTTAAACCTTTATCGCGTTAATCTAAATATTGCGACTTTATTTGTAGGTACTAAGACGCGTCTCTTACTTCTCTAGTCCTCTAATTATTCCTCTAGATTCTTTAATATTATAATTAAGGCTCCCTTAATATAATTTATCGCTTTTTCCGTAATTAGGTAGTCTTAGATAACTCTTTCGTTTAACTATATATAGAAATCTTCCTACTTATTATTATGCCTTTACCTATACCACTTTTAATATAGCTGCTAGAGTGTATACGGCTTATCCGTAAGGAAGTATCTTCTTATTACTGCGTTATAATAGCCTTTTATATATTGTTTCTTAAACCTAGTTAAAATCCCTAAATCCTCTTTATTTTCTAGTTTGGTAAGCTACTTAGCTCTTAATATGCCTATTCTTAGCCTATTAATAATTCTTTATATAGGTACTTTTGTAACGGACCTTATAGCAGTAACTACGGTAGGTTCTATTAATAGGCTAGGTGTATAGGAAATGCAAAAATAGTAGTTAACAACGTAATAATAACTGGTGGAGTGGTTGCCTAATAGATTAACTCTAATTATATTCTGAGAATTACTATAAGAAAGGAACTATATAGGTAGGGATTAAGGGTCCTTAAATATACAACCGTACTTCTATAAAATCCTTTTTATATATAATATATATATTATATATAAGGTATATAAGTTCCTCTTATTCCTCTTATTTAATATATAGCATATTATATAACCTTAGTTACTATTCCTTATTATATAGTTCTATGGGTTCCATTCTAGACCGTGCCTATATTAACTAACTAGCTTTCTCCAACTCTTCTCTAAGTAGTTATAGTATTATATTTAAAGCGTTTATAACACTATTTCCCTTCTCTTTATCTTTGTTCTTGAAAATACCTAGTATCTCTAAGTTATTTACTAGAGGTATAATATCCGTCTAATTAATTTAGTTAATATCGTTACTTATAACCTAAAGCCTCTTCTTCTTTATACGCGCAACGTTGTGCCCACACTATTACTATAATATTATTACTTAGTAAAATAATACTATCTCTATATTCTTGTTGTGCGAAAAAAGGGTTAGTATATATCGCGTTAGCAAGTCCTTTATCTTAGTAACCCTCTTTTTATTTAGAGTGCACTAAAGCAAATATTTAATTATTTTATAATATTTGCTCTACTTCTAACGCTAAGTATACGCGTCCTATAACTCTTAATAGTCTCTAAGTTCCCTAAGTAATTTATTATAGGGTTTTATATTTAATCTACTACTATAAAGCTTAATAGTAACCTAGCGCAGGCCCTTATAAAGCTTAAGCGTTCTTAAGATACGGAATAGAAGGCCCTAGACGCCCACATTACGGCATCTACCCATTTACTTTGTCTTAAAAAAGTTCGCGAGAAGGTTTATTTTAAGGAGTGGAAACTTATAAAATAAGGTTTATAGGAACTTAGTAATAAAAAACGGATTCTCTTCTAATAGAGAAGGAAATAACTCTAAGTAGTTCGGCAGTCGCTCTTTCTAAGTCCCCCTTAGGTAACTTATTCTTTAGCGATTCTTCTTTATTAATATTACCTAACCTTTTCTCTTTTAATACTCCTGTACCTTTTCTATAGCGTTCTTTAGGTTCTCTAATAGCTTCTAGGTAATCTTGTTATAGCCTATTTACTTTACTTTATACTATATATTATTATCTACGTCCTTATAACTAATAATCTTTAAAACTTACTATTTGTTTTCCTCTTATCCTCTATATATATCTGCTTTATAAACTAGTGGCTTAATATTCCTATATACTAGCTCTAGCATTATAATATACTATATAGGGTAGATCTTTATCCTAGCTAGTAGGTTTAACTTAAATATAACTAGTAAAATTTTTTATATAATTTTAAAAGGTCCTAGTCTAACGTGGTCTAACTTCTTACTTAATCGTTAACTTTTAAAATTTTTGTGTAGTAGCTATACTTTATCTCCCTCCTTAAGATCTAGTCCCTTAGATCTCTTAGCATTATAGTACCTTTTTATTCTTTGCTATACTACCTTAGCCGTTTCTATAAGGTCTATATAAAGATTTATTAAATTCTTTATTCTTTATTTAGCTATATTACTTATCTTCTTTACTTAATGTGGTAATAATAAGATTCTTAGCTTATATCTATAATTCGCCTTAAATAGTAACGTGCCTATTCCTTCTTATAGTGTTATATTATATATAAACTATATAACTAGTAATAGTAATACCTAATTATTCTGCGCATAATTAATATAATGCCTTAGATACTATTCTAGTGTCTAATTTAATCTTTCCGTTTAACCGTCTATCTATAGATAATATACGGTAGAAGTTACTGCTTAAACTCCTTACTCTACTAAGAATACTTCCTAAAATACTACTATAAATCTTAAATCTCTATCTAATATAATCTTGCTTAGTACTCTATATCTTATAAATACTTCTTTAATATAAATTCTAGCAATATTTTCTGCTAATATTTCTTCTAAATATGCTATAAAGTATCCCTACTTTATAAGCTTATCTACTATTACTAAGATCGCGTTATAGTCTTATCCGGTAATAGGATCTCTTAACTTTAGTAATTTAATAATAAAGTCCTATAATATAACCTTCTATAGTCTCTCTAGTATTTTAATAGGTTATAGCTCTCTATATAGCTTATACCTTATTAGTTTATTTCTTTAGTAATCTAAATATTCTTTTATAACTTACCTAGCTAGTCCCTAGATTCTATTAATAATATACTCCTTTGTATCTATGCTCAGCTTAGACCTAAGTGGAGCCTTTGACAACGTATCGTATGAGAGACTCCTATAGATCCTAAGAAAGAAGGGTCTACTAGAATGGATAGTTAAGTTTACACAAGCCTTTCTAACAGGGCGCACCACTAAGATAGTGTTCGAGGGCTACGAAAGCGAATTAATACCAACACCTATAGGCATCCCATAGGGGTCGCCCCTGTCGCCAATCCTGTTCTTATTCTTCATATCTAAGCTACTAGAGATATTTAAGAGCAACCAGGAAATAGTAGCCTTAGGATTTATAGACGACATAAACCTAATTATATAGGGAAATATAGCAGCAGAAAACTGCACCAGACTAAACCAGGCGCACGACAGGTGCGTCACATGGGCAAAACGGCATGGCGCTAAATTTGCACCAGATAAATACCAGCTTATCCATTTTATAAGGAAAAGGAGGGCGAATAATAACCTAGCGTTAATAGTAAGCATCTAGGGCTACAAAGTAAAACCAGAAGCCACCTTTAAGGTCCTAGGGGTATAGGTAGACGCTAGACTAAACTGGAATACGTATATTACATAGGCGACTCACAGGGGAGCAGCAGCATTCGCAGCGATATCGCGTATCGCAGCCTTAACCTGGGGACCCTCATTTAGACGCACACGACTACTATATACAGCTGTAGTAAGGCCAATAATGCTATACGGCGCCTAGATCTGGGGCGTGGACCTAAAAGGTAAGCCACTAGTAAAAAGCTCCCTAGAGCCACTAGTTAAACTATAAAACTAATGCCTACGTAGAATTATAGGGGCCTATAAGAGGACACTATATGCTGCACTAGAACGCGAAGTAGTAGTACCTCTACTAGATATATATATAGACACAATTGCTATATAAAGAGCAGCTATAGTATAAGACCACCTAGTGGAGAAGAATATATGCTAAACACTTAATTGTATACGAGGAGTAAGGGCCCCCTAGAGGGGCAACGCGCCCAAGCTTATAAGCTAGGAAGCCCTTTGCCTACATGCGGTAGAGAAAGAATAGGAAATATAGGAGCTACTATAATACTAAGTAGAGACCCAGCGCCACGCCGGCGGAGTGCTACTACGGCAGCAGAGGATAGGAGGCCACTAGCATAAGTAGAGATCCACTATATGCATCGCAAGATGGGTAGATATTAAGTGGAACTAATAATGGAAGAAGGCGGCAAAAACATAGAGGGTAGCCATATAGATCACCCCATGGACGATATTAACTCTCCCCCTATACAAAGGATAGATGAAGGCAGAATTTACGGCCGCCTTCCTACTAAGGATAGAGGTCCTAGGGCTAAATGCATGGCTAGTAAGCATCTATGTCCTAAATATTACGCTATACTATACGTGCGGATGGCCTATATAGTTAGTACGCTATATACTACTATTCTGCAACTAACGCACTGCAAAAGACCAGTTGTTCGCTAGAGTAGGCATAAATAATATTACCCGAATGCTCTCTATAAGTAGGGGTCTATATAAAGCAGCACAATAGCTTATAAGCTAAGGAGTTCTTTAGTAGTTCTAGATAGCAAATAAGATCCAGTAGGAGGACACTAAAGGATACGCCCCCTTTTAGTCCCTTAGAGACTGGACACCCCCTACCTAGTTAAAGGTAGCACGCCGGCGAATCACCAAACCCTTCCACTACCCCCTAGATCTTCCAAGACACCTTGGAAGTATAGTATATAAGGTAGACATTATATAAAGGTACACAGGCTAGGCGAAGGCGGAGCGCGTAAGACTAGCTAAAAGGATATACCTAGGTTTTCCCCCCTAGGGGGTTTTTCCTATATATAGAAGGTAGAAGCCTGTATGGACCTAAAAAAAAAGGGGACCGAATCGGGCGATAAATAGAATTAATAATAATAATAATATACTCCTTTTAAAGTCTTAACACTAAGCCTATAGCTCCGTTATATCCTTAAGTTAGTCCTTTATAAAATAACTTAATAAACTCCTTTATAATAGCTCTTGGTATATATATTACTTCTTAATTTTTATACTACTCTAAGTCTAGATCCTTTATTTATATATCTAGGATCTTTTATATCTAATTACTTTTTAATAATTTATGGGTCTTCTCTTCTTATATTGCTATAATCTTTAGATAATTATACCTAATTTATTTATTTATATCCCTTCGCAATAAAGCCCCTAATAGCTTTTTATTATTTTATAGTTTAGCCCTTCTACTTAAAGCGTCTGCTTGTATATTCTCTATACCCTTAGTATATTAAATCTTAAAATAGTATTCTATAAGCATTTCTGCCTATCTAACCTATTTATAATTAAGTTCTTTTATTATTAGGAACCCCATTAGATTCTTATAATCTATTTTAACTATAAATAGTTTTTCTATACCTTATAAGAATAATCTCTATTCCCTTAATACTATAACTATACCTAATAATTCCTTATTATAGATATTATAGTTCAGTTCTAGTAGTATTATCTTTTAACTATAATATACTACTAGGTGCTATTTATCTTTATATTTCTATAGAAAGCACGCTTTTAGTATATAGTCTAATACATCTATCTCTAACCGTAGTTAATAGATCTTAAGAACTAGCTCCTAGGTAAACAACTGTTTAATCTTCTTAAATAGTTCCTTTTATTCCTCTCCCTATACCCATAGTTTTTCTTTCTTTATTAATCTTATAAGTAGCTTAATATCCTTTAACCATTAAGCTATAAACCTTTTATAGTAATTGCAGAACCCTAAAAATAACCTTAACTACGTTATATTTTCTAGTTCTTACCAATTTACTATAGCCTTAATCTTTTTTAAATCTATACTAAGTTAGCCTAGTTTAATAATAAATTTAATAAAATCTGTCTTCCTAGTAAAGAATTTATATTTCTTAATTGCTACTAGTATCTATTCTTCTTATAGTCTCTTTAAGACCTATTTAACGTATTCTCCATATTCTTCCTTATTTATTAAGTAGATAATAATATTATTAAGATATACTATAACAAATTTATCTAAGTATTCTCTTAATATATTGTTAATACGCTTCTAAAACGTTACTAGTGCGTTTATAAGCCTAAATTATATAACTAGTAGTTTATATAGTCCTTCCTTTAACCTAAAAGCTGCCTTCNATTNNTNNCCTTCCTTAATTCTAATNTAATAGTACGCCNATCTNAGATCTATCTTTATAAAGATTTATGCGTTACTAATCCTATCTTAGATTTCGCTAATTAAGGGTAAAGGATACCTATCCTTCCTAGTAATGCTGTTTAACTATCTATAGTTAATATATAGCCTTAGTTTTCTATTCTTCTTTAGTATAAATAGTACTAGATAACCTACTAATAACTATAATAGTCTAATATACCCTTTTCGAAGATTTGCCTAGACAAACTCCTTAAGTGCCTATAACTTTTTTTTCCGTTAACTTATAAGTTAAGTAGAACCTTAAACTTATTCCTAATTCTAGCTCTATCTTATAGTCCTATACTATATAATCTAATAGCTTTTTACTTTCTAGTAACTATAGCTTCTTACTATACTTATAGTATCTCTTTAGTATATAGCTTAATCCCTAATTAGTCTCCTTATATATCGCTCTAACTTAGTACTATACTAACTTAGTTTATTATTATATTTTANGNCNTTANNTATCTNTAATATTAACCTAANNNNTAANCTAATTAATCTTTAGATTATATTNNTNTAACTAAGGCATTNCTANTACTNCCTTATTATTCCCTAATNGTAATATATTAAAANATATCTTAACTTATCTCCCTTTAATGGTTATCTAAATTAGTCCTATTTTAAGATTAATAATGCCTCCTCTATAGGCTATTAGATCTCCTAAAATTATTACTAATAGATAAGGGTGCTCTTTTTGCCTATATAGTAGCCCCATCCTTTTAACTGCTATTAGTAAGATATGGTTTTATATTACTTTACTATCTACTAACGCTTTAAACTATTAATCTTACTAATTAACTCGTAAATTTAGGTATTATTCTTAAATTCCTTTAAGGGTCTAAGGCTTTACTACTAGCTCCCTTTAGTTCTATAGGCCTTTACTTTTCCCAACTATTAGCTACTTAATCCTATTATACTTAGCTTATTCTTTAGCTAATACCTAATTCGCTTTTTGTCTTTAATATACTATAGATAGGTGTTCTCTAAATATTCTTACCATTATTATCCATCTAAGTATTTTTCCGTAAGGAATCTTTTTAGTTAAAGTATTAAATCTCCTTCCTCTTAAACTTCTACTAGATGCTAACTATATATATACTTAGTATTTCTATACTATTATTTATCTATTATCTAGTATATCCTTATAGAGTATTTCTAATTCTTTTCCTTTAGATTCTTATATATTTTGCATATATTATCCACGTATATAATCTATAATAGTATATAGTATACTAGGTGCTTTAAGTTAACTCTTAGCTTATTTTTATCCTTAAGTTTAAACCTTTATTATACTAATCTAAATATTACGGCTTTATTTATAGGTACTAAGATACATCTCTTGCTTCTCTAGTCCTCTAATCGTTTCTTTAGATCCTTTAATATTATAATTAAGGCTCCCTTAATATAATTTATCGCTTTTTCTATAATTAGGTGGTTTTAGATAACTTTTTTATCTAACTACATATAAAAGTCTTCCCACTTATTATTATATTACTGCCTATACTACTTTTAGTACAGCTATTAGAGTATATACGGTCTATCCGTAAAGAAGTATCTTCTTATTATTACGTTGTAACAGCCTTTTATATGTCATTCTTTAAACCTAGTAAGAATCCCTAAATCCTCTTTATTTTCTAGTTTAGTAAGCTACTTAGCTCTTAGTATACCTATTCTTAGCCTATTAGTAATTCTTTATATAGGTGCTCTATCCCTTATACGACCTAATATGCTAGATCTTATATCTAGTTTCTTTTCTTATTATTTACGTCTTATAATTAGATCTTTAAAGTTCTCTTACTTCTTAATCGCCATATTAACTTTTTAATCTTTAGGTTAAACACTATATTTACCTAGTAAGTTTTTTAGGTTTATATATCTATCTCCTAGTCTAACTACTATTTATACTATAGATTCTCTAATCTATAAAAAAGCTCCTTACCTCTTACTTATAGGTGTCCTAATTTATACTCTAAATTCTTAATCCCTTAGATTCTTTAATCCTAAGCTTACTTTTAACTTAAGTTTAGCTCTAGCCTTAGTCTAACTAAACTTACTTAGTATTCTTATCTCTTCTTAAGAGTCTTAAATCTTAAGAGTTTTATCTTAAGAGTTTTATACCTTTAGGAAACTTTATTTTAAGCTTATTTATATATTGCTAAACTAAGCTATTGCTCTATCCTATTAGTTTTCGTCTATTATAGGTCTTTAAGTATACCTTATCTCGTCTTAAGAATCTTAGTTATCTCTTATCTCATCTTAAGAATCTTAAGCCTTTAGCCTTTTACCTTTATTAAGTAGTAAGCTAGTACTAGCAGTTATCTACTTGCTTAATTATCTCTAGATATTACTCCTTCCGTCTTATAAAGTAATAGATGCCGTATCTAATAGTGTTATAATACCCGTTACTAAACCTTGCTCTATAGCGGTCTTAGTCTCTACTTTTATTATATTATTAAGGTTTAGATACCCCTAGTTAGTTCCTTTACTATCCTTATCGCTATTAATTAATAAGTACTTTAACTCTATTATTATTATTGCTAATCTTTATTTATATATTACTATAATATCTTAATTTAGCTTATAGCGTTAATTTTATTTTTTATCTAACTCTTTAGTTTCTCTAAGTCCTTTTAACTTTAGCTCTTATAGCTAATAGCTTATACTATACTTAGCGTCTTTATAAATTTAGTATACGTTATTATAATAAAACGCAAAACTTTTAATTAAATATTCTTTTATTCCTTATAGCATACTATTATCCCTCTATATATTTATATTATATACTACTAGTCTAGTTCTCTTTACTACATAATAACTCTAACTACTTTTATAGTCTTTAGCGAAATAACCCTATTTTCCGTAATTTATATAAGCTCTATCTTTAAACTATTGCTTTTATTATAGAGTCCGCTTAAATATCTTCTACTATTAAGATTCTTAGTTTAGCCTATACTCCCTAGTCCTATAATTACTTAATCCTTAACCTTTAGGTTTTTATAGTTTCTTACTCTATTTCTTATAGGTTTCTTTAGTACCGCTTAGGTCTATTAGCTCTACGCTATACTATATTTTCTAATTTAGCTTAGGTTATTGCGTACTTTACGTCTTATATAACTATAGAACTCTATCCTAACCTCTTTTAGTCTATTCCCTTTAGTAAATCCTATTATTAATCTTTATCGCTTAATTTATTAGTTCCCTTAGGGTATCTGTATCTTCTATTAGAATAATTACGTCCTAGACTTTAGCCTTAAGTCCTTATTTATACTATACCATAAACACCCTATTATTTTACTTAACTTATATTGCTAATATTTAAAACTATATTATATACTTAATTGCTAAGGTTTACTATATAATGTCTTAGAGTTTTCTTTTCGCTATAGTTATTACCTCTAGGTCTCTAAATATTTATATAAGTTGTTCTATAAATCTGTCCTAGCTTAAAAATATAAACCATACTTCCTAGTTTATAGTTATTATTCTATTTACCTATATTTCTATAAAGTAAGGCTTAAACTATTTAAGTACCCTTTTTATTAAGAATAGTCCTGTATACGCTATTTAATCTATAGGTATTACTAGCTTTACTCCTTCCTATACTACCTTAAAGTGCATTTATATAAGGAATCCTTTAAGCTTTAATCTCTTTTCTAAAAATCTTTTAATTAATGGTAACTTAACCTTTACTATGCCTATCCCGTTAATCTTATTTTTAAGTACTATATTATTTTCTATTAACTAGTTAACTATTTCCTATAATTATCCTACTGTTATAGGTTATTGCGAGTTAATATCTACTATACTGGTATCACCCCTTAACCTTAAAGTAGTTGCCGCCATTAATGGCGTTATAGTAGCTGCTTTTAGTAGTATGTTATTTAACTTCCTATATTTAATACCGTAACTATAGTAGTAATTATATAACGGAACCTTATAGTAGTAACTACGGTAGGTTTTATTAATAGGCTAGATATATAATAATACCTGGTAGAGTAGTTGCCTAATAGATTAACTCTAATTATATTTTAAGAATTACTACAAGGAAGGAACTATCTAGGTAGGAACTAAGGGTCCTTAAATACATAACCGTACTCCTATAAAATCCTTCTTATACGTAATGTACGTGTTATATATAAGTACGTAAGTTCCTTTTATTCCTCTTATTTAATATATAGCATATTATATAACCTTAGTTACTATTCCTCGTTATATAGTTCTACGGGTTCTATCCTAAACCGTGCCTATATTAACTAACTAGCTTCCTCTAACTCTTCTCCAAGTAGTCGTAGCATCGTACTTAAAGCGTTTGTAATAACTCTGTCCCTTATATATCCTAGTATACTAGATCTTATATCTAGTTTCTTTTCTTACTATATAAGGATTCTTGCTTTAAACTCATCTATAGTTTCTTATTATTTACGTCTTATAACTAGATTCTTAAAGTTCTCTTACTTCTTAATCACTATATTAACTTTTTAATCTTTAGGTTAAACACTACGTTCGTCTAGTAAGTCTTTTAGGTCTATATATCTATCTCCCAATCTAACTACTGTTTATACTATAGATTCCCTAATCTATAGCGAAGTCTCTCACTTCTTTCTTATAGGTGTCCTTATTTATACTCCAAATTCTTAACCCCTTAGATTCTTTAATCCTAAGCTTACTTCTTTCTTAAGCTATACTCTAGCCTTAGTCTAACTAGGCTTTACTAGTATCCTTATCTTATCTTAAGAGTCCTAAATCTCACTTATCTCGTCTTAAAAGTCTTATACTTTTAGGAAACTTTGTCCTAAGCTTATTTGTATATTACTAAACTAAGCTATTGCTTAACTCTATCGGTTATCGTCCGTTATAGGTCCTTAAGCTTACCTCATCTCGTCTTAAGAATCTTAGTCGTCTCGCATCTCGTCTTAAGAATCTTAAGCCTTTAGCCTTTTACCTTTATTAAGTGGTAAGCTAGCACTAGCAGTCGTCTGCTTGCTTAATTGTCTTTAGATATTACTCCTTTTATCTTATAAAGCAATAGATACTGTATCTAACGGTGTTATAATACCCGTTACTAAACCTTACTCTATAGCGGTCTTAGTCTCTACTTCTATTACGTTATTAAGGTTTAGATACCCCTAGTTAGTTCCTTTACTATCCTTATTACTATTAATTAATAAGTACTTCAACTCTATTATTATCGTTACTAATCTTTATCTGTATATTACTATAATATTTTAATTTAGCTTATAGAGTCGATCTTATTCTTTATCTAACTCTTTAGTTCCTTTAAGTCCTCTTAACTCTAGCTCTTGTAGCTAATAGCTTATACCGTACTTAGCGTCTTTATAAATTTAGTATATGTTGTTATAACAAAACACAAAACTTCTAATTAAATATTCTTTTGTTCCTTATAGCATACTATTATCCCTTTATACGTATATATTATATACTACTAGTTTAGTTCCCTTTACTATATAATAACTCTAACTACTTCTATAGTCTCTAGTAAAATAATCCTATTTTTTATAATTTATATAAGCTCTATCTTTAAACTATTGCTTTTATTATAGAGTTCGCTTAAATATCTTCTGCTGCTAAAATCCTTAGTTTAGCCTATGCTCCCTAGTCCTATAATTACTTAATCCTTAACCTTTAGGTTTCTATAGTTTCTTACTCTATCTCTTATAGGTTTCTTTAGTACTACTTAGATCTATTAGCTCTGCGCTATACTATATTTTCTAATTTAGCTTAGGTTATTATATACTCTATATTTTATATAACTATAGAACTCTATCCTAGCCCTTCTTAACCTATTCCCTTTAGTAGATCCTATTATTAATCTTTATTACTTAATCTATTAGTTCCCTTAGGGTATCCGCATCTTCTATTAGGATAATTACGTCCTAGACTTTGCCTTAAGTCCCTATTTATACTATGCTATAAGCGCCCTATTATTTTACTTAACTTATATTACTAGCGTTTAGAACTACGTTATATACTTAATTGCTAAAGTTCGTTATATAATATTTTAGAGTTTTCTTTCCGCTATAGTTATTACCTCTAGGTCTCCAAATATTTATATAAGTCGCTCTGCAAATCTATTTTAGCTTAAGAATATAAACCGTACCTCTTGGTTGGTGGTTATTATGCCGTTTACTTATATCTCTATAAGGTAAGGCTTAAACTATTTAAGTACTCTTCCTATTAAGAACAGTCCTGCGTAAGCTATTTAATCTATAGATATTACTAGCTTTGCTCCCTCCTATACTACCTTAAAGTGCATTTATATAAGGAATCCTTTAAGCTTTAATCTTTCTCTTAAGTACCTTTTAATTAATAGTAACTTAACCTTTACTACACCTATTCTGTTAATCCTATTTTCTAATATTACATTATTTTCTATTAACTGGTTAACTATCTCTTATAGTTATCTAACCGTTATAGATTGCTATAAGTTAGTGTCTGCTATACTAATATTATTACCTAATCTTAAAGTAGTTGCCGCCGTTAATAGCGTTATAGTGGCTGCTTTTAGTGGCATGTTATTCAACTTATTAAAACTATAACTATGGTAGTGATTATATAATAGAGCCTTATAGCAGGAACTACGGTAGACTTATTAATAGGCTAGGTATATAGGTATTATAAGTAAGTTAATAACGTAATAATAACTAGTACACTTCTTCTTACGTGACCTTAAAATACATTTATATAAGAAATTCGATATTATTAACGCCTAAAACTAGAGCTCTTACTGCACCTGGCCCAAAAAGACCAAAACCAACCAAAAGAACCCTGAAAAACACCTAGAGAATCCCCCTAAGATGCATGCATCGCAGGGGAGGCATACGTTAAACGACGGTGGCTCGCACTCGCGCGCGACCGCTAGAACTATACCTAGCAATGGCCCTCCATAATAAAGATAGGCGAATACCACACCATAAAGCGGAAATACCTCTATTAAGAAGGCATCTAACAAAATATAAAGCCTATTAGATGCGTCTAGTATCTAGAATTATAGGGGAGTAACCGTTAGCTATAACGAACTAATATAACTAGCAGAATAGCTCCGCTAGTCTAGTGAACCTTAGGCGCCCCTTTAGTAAACCCTTAATTAAATCCTCTAACGGTTAAGCAAAATTAAAAATAAGTATAACCCCCCCTTACTGGCGAACCGCACCTGGGCCGCCGTAGCTGCGCTTTTATAGCATAGGGAACCTACCCCCCTTAAGTTAATAACTGGGTATATAATTATAATATAACTAAATATAGAATAAGCAGAGGGGCTTAGGGGATAATTAGAAATAGAAGTCCTTATAAAGATACGCAAAAAGGTCCACAACGCTATTATAGTCCAACACCTTAAAAGCGGAGATATTAAAGTCACCTTAAAGGACCAACAGGTAAAGGAACGAGCCGTAAGGGTAAGGAATAGGCTAAAAGAACGTATTAGCATAAAAGTACTCCGTAAGGATTACTTAGTTAAAGTCCTAGCGATTCCTATAAGCCTTAGGGTAGAAAAGGGACACTAGGCGGACAATATAGCAATTATATAGAAGATAGTAAGATAAATAGAACGCCTTATACCAGGACTTAAAATCACCTAAATTTAATAGCTTTAATAGGAAAATGCAAACTAAGTATATAATAAAAACAATAAGAGAATATAAGGGTCGCTAGAGACTTGCTAGGAAGACGCCAGACAAATATATAGCTCCCTTATTGTCAGCACATATATACCAGGAATGCAAAAACTCCTTATCTAAAAAGGAATAATTATAAATGGCCTTATATATAACATAAGGCTCTATAACTACAGACTACGCCTAAAATAATGCTATCGCTATATATAATAGGGACATACCTAATCTATATACGCAGTATAGGTGTACTGCGGCCACTGTACAGGCCCCTATAATATAAGACATTACTTAAATTAAGACTAAATAAAATGTGTAAACTGCCACTAAAGCATATATAAGGCATAGGAGAGAGAAGACTGCATTAAATATAGGAGATAGAAGGTAAGGGCTTAACAGCTATAGGAATAACTGCACGCTAGGTTATATAAATGGAAATAATAGGTAATAAGCTAGGGGGATATAGGTGCCTTTCTAGCGTTTCCTACCTTTAATACTAGAGGGCTAGGCTAGCTATCCCAAGCCTTAATAGGCCAGAAGCGACGCCGCGCAATATTATTAGACTAAGTAGGGATATAAGGGTTATAGAGGACATAAGGGAGAGGACGCCCCGTAGGAAGACCCCTATAGATAGCGATAGTAGGCTTAAAACTAGGATAATTAAGAATTAGACTTAATGCGGTAAATATAATATTCGTAGCCGACCTATAAAGGGTATATAGCCGACTAGTAAGAACAGGGGAAGAACTAGTAATAATAATAGATTTAGATATAAAAGCGCTAATAGGAACATAAGATACGGAAATAGAAAGCTCTATATAAAATAAGTAGTAACTAGGGTATAGACATAAGAGATAGAAGCTTTAAATATCCTAGAGAAAGTAGAAATAGAAGAAGCGAGGAATAAAGAAGAGTTAAAGGACCCTCGCCGGGGGTCCGCCACCTATCCATTATACAGTATAACTGCGGTAATATAAACTACTGCCTTATAAGGCCCTTACTAAACAGTCTAGACCTAGAGAAATACTATATCCTTACTATACAAGAGCCGTATTATAATACCTTTATATAATTAATATACTGCCCCTAAGAATTCTAGCTCCTATATAAACCAAAAGCAGCTATATATATGTACTTTATAATTAGCAAAACTATTAGCCTGTCCTTATAGTTATAGTAGGCAGTTAACCTAGATATTACAGTTATAATAATCTAAATATATAGGGGACTAGTATAAATTATTAATGTATATAACCCTAGGGTTAAAGGGGTCCTATAAATAGAGAATATTATATTAGTAATAAGCTTACTAGAAACCAAAGGTATAGAGTCTATCTTACTAGGAGATATAAACCTCTATTACCCGTAGTAGGGGGGTATCTATATTACTGCAGATTAATAGTTAGAGTGCCTATTAAGAGCTATAGATATCTAGGGCCTTAAGCTAGCTACCCCCCTAAAAGTAATTATATGGCAATAAGGCACCGCCAGAAGTATAATTAACCTCATATTTATAGACGAAGGCCTATACTAGAGACTTAAAAGGTATAACCCTAAAGAAGAATGGGCACTTACCCTAGACTATATCCCTATCTAGATATAGCTAGACCTAGATACCAAAGCGTAATTAAATAGAAAAAGATACGTAATAAGGAAGCTTAAGATAAATAGTTTCCTTAATATAGTTAAATAATAACTTTAAGACCTAAAAGAAATCCACCTAATACCAAATAAGTAAGGCTTATTAGCTACCCCTAAGGAAATTAACTAAAGACTAGAAAGGATTTAGGCAGTGATTAAAAATAGGCTAAAAGAGTACTGCCCGATCTTAAAACTGGGCCCCTACGCGCAATACGTATAGTCTATATAATGCGTAGTTCTAGTTACTAGTTAATAACGAGCAAAAAGGAAATATATAAGTAGCTATAACCCTAAAGATAAGAGACGATATAAAGATATAAGAAACTAGCTGAAGAATACCCTAAAAAAAGAAGTAAGGAATAACTAGAGATGGTTTATAAACAAGTATACTTTTAACCTAAGCCTCCCCTATAATAAGGGCCTTTAGGCTATAGCAAAATAGGTAAAGAAAAAGGTAGGGCGCTTAGTAGAAGACCTATACCTACCACCCCTATAAAGAGTAGGAGAATTATAGGCTATAAACAATAATAATAAGAAGGTAAAGATCCTTATAGAAAGGTTCTTCCCCTAACTAGCTTTAGTAGACCTTAGTAATATTACGGGTAAAACACCGGTAACTTGCCTGCGGGTTAACAGCAACATAATAATAGAGGAAATAGCTAGAACTATTAGCCGCCTTTTAAATAATATAGCACTAGGACTAGATGGGATTCTAAATAAGGCCCTAAAAACCTATAGGCTACTTATAGCACCTTGGCTTATAGATATAGCTAGAGTATACTTTACTATAGGCTACTACCCGCGACTTAGAAGATCTATAATAATAGTTGTCCTATAAAAAGAAGGTAAAGCAGATTACTTAATCCTAGGAAGCTACCGCCCTATTGCCTTAGAAAACACCCTTAGTAAGATCTTAGAAAGGGTAATAGCGGAACGTATAGCAGATATAGTAGAGGAATACGCCCTACTACCATAAAGCTAAATAGGGGCAAGAAAGAACCGCTTAACACTATTAGCACTTACGCTACTTGCTACTACCATTAAATCTATATAGGCGATACAAAAGGACTTTATAGTATTAATGCTTAGCTTAGATATTAGTGGTGCCTATAATAATATACCCTATAAGCGTCTCTTATATATTCTTAGGGTAAAGGGCTTTTTAGAATAGATTATATAATTTGTCTAAGGGTTTATAGGCTAGAAAGAAATATTACTAGTCTTTAGCGGATACCAGAGCCCCCCTATCGCAGTTACAACAGGAATACTATAAGGATTACCCCTCTTACCTATACTCTTCCTTTTCTTTATAAGTAATCTACTTAACTCCTTTAAGGAAGGGGCGACTTAGAGGATAGGCTTTGTTAATAATATAAACCTAATTATATACGGGCTAATAGCTATAAAGAATTGTAGAACACTAGAGAAAGCCTATAACACTTATATAGAATAGGCAAAACGTTATAGAGTCTAATTCTTACCAGAGAAATACTAGCTAATCTATTTTATAAGAAAACGCAACTAATCTACAGATCTCTAGTATATAATTCGTATCTAAGGCTTTAGGGGTTAACTAGTTTAGGGCCTAAGGGTATTAGAAGTATAGGTAAATAGTAAGCTCTAGTGGAGCGTATATACGGCATAAGCGGCCCATAAAGGCTAAGTATAGTTTATCGCTTTATCTAGGATTGTTAATTCTATATAGGGTCTATGCTTCTAGAGGTTACGCCTACTATATATAGCAGTCGTCCGGCTAACCATAACATATAGATCTAGTGTTTAGGCCATTAAAGAAACTAAGAAGGGCCCCCCTAAATTACTCCTTAAACTACTTTAAAAGGTCTAAACAGCCTGCCTTTAGAGTATTACAGGCGGGTATAAGTAAACGGCTACAGCACTGCTTAAGAAGGAATCTAATATTCCCCCCCTATAGTTATATATTAAAGCCGCTGTAATATAAAGAACGTAAAATAAACACAACTTTAATATTATAAAGTATATTAAGACACGCCTAAGTAAACTATAGAGGGACCCTAGGGTGCCCCATAGAAGAATAAACTAACAACCCTAAAGTAGGGAAGAGATATTAGAGAAATAGGTAAAGAAAGTAGAAGAAGAATAGTGCCGCTTTAGGGCCTAGACCTATATAGAGGAGGAAGGGAGACGCGTAAGAGGTTAGTAAAGATAATAGTAAGATAGAGAAAGGAGCTAAAGTAGAACATATAAGAACGCTAGGAAACCATCTACCGTAATATAATACTGGTTAGACTAACGCTGGAGAGGTAAATAGGAGTTAAAGGTATAGAGGCTAACTTAGGTAAGACGAACCCAAGCTATAGTATAGTTAACGCTATAGGGGGTAAATACCTAAGAGCTCTAAGAAGGCCTAATAAAGGCAGAAAATATAATAGCAACACTCTTAAGAATAGGAATAATAGGACTAAAAGATTAGCTTTACTAGGTAGGTGTCCTAGTAAGTAGCCTAAGATGCGAATGTGGCTAGCTAAGACAGACACCAAAACACGTAATACTGCTATACCCCCTACGCACTAATTAAGAAATAATGCTCTTAGTAGCTGGTATAGAGAACTATAATATACTACTCTTAATATAAAAAGGCCTTAAGGCGGTCACCTAGTGGCTTATTAGTTAAAATATACTAAATTAGTTCCGGGTTGCAAGGGAAATAGTAATAAAAGGCAAGGGGGCAAGTAGTAGGTGCCCCCTAGTAACTCTATAGTAGTAGAGTAAAAGTTTATAATACTAGCGCGTCCATAGGCTTATTACGGCAGTAGTAGTTCCCAAAGAGGTTAAATAGTAAGGTAGTAGAGCACTATAGGCAACTCGCAGGCGCTAAATAGGCAAGTCCTAAAAGGCGGGGAGATGGATTACGGGGTTTTCTCATTTTTCTTAAATAGAGTTTTCTCCCTATATATAAATAAGGAGTAGTCCGCGTGGGCCTAATAGGGATCCGAATCGGACGTTAAGCAATGAATTATTATTATTAATAATAACTAGTAGAGTAGTTACCTAATAGATTAACTCTAATTATATTCTAAGAATTACTATAAGGAAGGAACTATCTAGGTAGAGACTAAGGGTCCTTAAATACATAACCGTATTCCTATAAAATTCTCCTTATACGTAATATATATGTTATACGTATTATATATAGGCGTATACTATGTATACTGCGTATACTATATATAACATTAACAACCCGCCTACCATTCCTCGTTATATAGTTCTACGGGTTCCATCCTAGACTGTACCTATATTAACCAACTAGCTTCTTCCGACTCTTCTCTAAGTAGTTATAATATCGTACTTAAAGCGTTCGTAACAGTATTAATAAAAAAGGATTACTAAAGAACGAGTCACTTAAGGGGGACCTAAGAAGAGCAGTTACTAAGCTATTTAGATCTATTTCCTTCTCTATTAGAAAAGAATCTATTCTTTTATCGCCAAGTTCCTATAAACCTTATTTTACTAGTTTCTACTCTTTAAAACGGATCTTCTTACGAACCTTCTTAAGACGGATTAACCGAGTGGACGCCGTAAGATGAGACTTAAGGGCCCGTTACTAAGCATTAGCAGCCTCCCGTTCTGTATTATGGAAACGGCGTAACTCCGCTAGAGTAATAAACAGCTTATTATCTAGCCGCGTAGCAGTAAATTAAATATAAGACCCTAAGATAAATTAATTAGGGAACTAGATAACTATTAAGAGTAATAGGTCGCGTATATTTAGCATTAAAGACAGAGTAAACGTTATAGGATAAATAAATATTCGCTTTAGTATACTTTAAATAAGAGGACGGTTATTATAAAGATAGACTTGCTAACGCAATACAGACTAACCCCTTTTTTAAATAATAAGAATATAAAGATGGTATAATCTCACTAAGAGATAATATCGCAGCGATAGTACGAACACGACGAGCAGTTAAAGATAAAGAAATTGCTTTAGGTATAATAAGTAAGGATATTAACTAAATTAATTAGACAGATATTATACCTCTAGTAAATAACTTAGAGATATTAGGAATCTTTAAGGACAAAGATAGAGAGGAGGGAGATAGTATTATAGACGCTTTAAATATAATATTATAACTACTTAGAGAAGAGTTAAAAGAAGCTAGTTAGTTAATATAAGCATAGTCTAGGATAGAGCCGATAGAACTATATAATGAGGAATAGTAACTAAGGTTATATAATATAATCTATATAATCCGTTATAAAGTAAATAGAGTATACGTTTATTACGTATAAGAAGGATTTTATAGAGTACGGTTGTATATTTAAGGACCCTTAATCCCTACCTAGATAGTTCCTTCCTTATAGTAATTCTTAGAATACAATTAGAGTTAATCTATTAGGCAACCACTCCACCAGTTATTATTACGTTGTTAACTTTAATTTACATTACTTATACACCTAGCCTATTAACAAGCCTATCGTAGTTCTTGCTACAAGGTTCCGTTATAATTACACTATAATTATAATAGATATTTAAGGATAAAGTAACCTTATAAAACGTCTACTTCTATTCCTAGATATAAAAAACGTAGGGGTATAACGTAAGCAATAACTAAGTAGTGTAAGTTATAGCTAAGTAGGATTAAGTTCGTCCTAATAAAACCTAAGTAAACCTAAAAAGGCCTAAGTAGGCCTAAGTAAATATAAAGTGTGTCTAAGCGAGGTATATAGTGCCTAACTTTAGCCCTAAGCAAGCGTTCCCTTAAAGTTAGGGGCCTAGAAATAGCCCCTTAAAATTAAAAGTATCTAGTTTTAGGACCGTAAGTTTAGCAATACTTACCTTTTATCTAATTTTTACTAAAGCTATATAGATATATAAATAGGACAACGGTAGCGGGACACCCCCTAATTGATACACGGACACCCCCCAATTGATACGCGGACACCCCCCACTGATTGAGTTTAGGTCCTCCCTAATTAAGTTAGAACATCACGTGAATTTAAGTTGTTTGCATCTGCATCAGTGCGCGACGGTCGCGAGCCCGTACCCAAAATATTATGACCGTAACACCTCGATTGCGCGGTACTCTGTAAGGGGCCGCATGAACTTATTTGAGTGCTGCTGCCTCTGCTTGATGTCTACGAACTGCCTGTGAGTATGCCCGCACTCGCGCCTGCGCCCGCGCCTACACCCGCACCCGCGCCCGCGCCCGCGACCATACCCACGCGTAGTATACCCGGTATTCTGTTTGAATGCTGATGGTTCATAACAAGTCGATGTATTAACGCAAACAGAGCCAGCCGGGCGGCCGCGGAGGCGCTTAATAGTTAGAGGCTGGGGTAGGTAAATGCGAGGATAATTTTGATTTTCGCGATGCCGATGCAAACAACTTAAATTCACGTGATATTCTAACTTAATTAGGGAGGACCTAAACTCAATCAGTGGGGGGTGTCCGCGTATCAATTGGGGGGTGTCCGTGTATCAATTAGGGGGTGTCCCGCTACCGCTGTCCTATAAATATTACACTTTTAACTAATAGTAGTCCGTATTTTAGCTAATAGAGAGATTCTTATTAATTTAACCTATAACCTTTAAGAGAACTAAGGGAGCTAATAAAATCTATATATTCTGGGAAATTAGCCTTATCCGCCCTACGGACTCTTCGGCTCCGCCTCAGAGTCCTACGTAGCTTAACGGGCCACGTAGCTTAATGGGCCTGCTTAGCCGAAATCTAATACACCACTTTTTATTAGCAATCCACATACTATAATCATGTCTAATAAATATAAAACTGAAGAGAAGCGCGTCTAAGATGCAATTAATTACAAAAATCGACATCCTAGGTTATTACTTAAGATATATGCTAATGAATTCGACGCGCTATATAAACATGTTATAGCGCGTTATAAGGGCGTGCAAAGCAAGATGCAGAGGCCAGGAAGTAATAAGAAGCTTAATTCTATATAGGAGTAGATGCTTCTAGCATATATTAAGCGCATAAATCATATAGGAACTTATACCTTAATCTATTAGGTCCACGCTGCCGCTAAGCGCATCCTTATCCTCTACGCCCAACCTAGCACCAAGCCCGCCTCTCTTAAACGCGACTAGACTAAGAACTTTATTAAACAATATAAAGAAATACTCTATAAGGTTAGATAAAAACCTATAGAGGTAAAACAAGCTGCTTTAAACAATTTAAATAAGATAGCAAAGTGGTATATGTTATATAAGGACATTAAGGCAAAATACGGCATACTTCTATACGATAAATACAACTTTAACAAGTCTAGGTTTCGCATTAGGATAGGTAGCGCGCAGTGGATTATAACGCGAGTTTTAGATAATAAAAGATTGCACTTAGCAAGTAAGACAAACCGCGATTTTACTTTAGTGTTAGAGGCTATATCTAGTAATAGTGTTACGCTTAATCCGGCGGTTATTATTAAAGGTGCCTAAATTATGCACTAATACCTTAATAATATAGATATACCAGATGGGTATATACTAGGTGCATAAAAAAGAGGCTACTTAAACGACGATCTCGCGTTTAAATAGATTTAGCACTTTAATAAGCAGAGCGCACGTCAACAGATAGGCGCGCATTAACTGCTATTACTTAACGGCTACGGATCGTACCTTACGATGGAGCTAGCTTAATATTATAAAGAAAGGAACATTTATCTTTTAGCACTTCTGGCCTATACAAGCCACTTTCTACAACCTCTTAATGTGGTGTTATTCCAGCTGTATAAGCACCACCATTAATATACTATTAAGATGGCCGTCTAAACGGGCTGTATAAACTTTAATATCATTAAGTTCCTATACGCTCTATACTATATTTAGGTCGCTATATTTAAACCCATATCTATTAAATCGGCATAGGAGAAAGCTAGCCTTATTCTATATAATCCTAAGCTTATTTTAACCAAGTTATAATACTAAACTGCTATTATACGCCTATCTATACCCCTACCTATTGTTACGGCTCGTATAAATGCCTTTAAACCAAAGCTTATAGAATGCTATATTACGAAGATACTAAGCTAAGGAGCAGAAGAAGGTCGAGGAAAGGATACGTCTATATATACGAGCCAAGTCTCCAAGCAAGCCCCTAACTAGGCTGCATATAGACGTCGCATAGGGCGGTGCCCTAGCGCCGTTACATCACCCCCCTCTTCCAAAAAAGCCTGCCCTTAGGCTTTAGCCCCTCGTAGAGAAGAAAGAGAAAAGAAAAAAAATCTTACATCTAGCGCTTAATCGCGATGCTAGTTAATATAGGACTTACAGCAGTCCTATAGCTCCTACTGCTGCGAGGTATATTACTATACCTAGTTAATATAGGGCAGGCAGCCGTCCTATAGCTCCTGCTACAGCGAGGGGTCTATTGCTAGGAGCCCTCCGTTAGTCATCATTCCTCCTCCCTCCTCCTAAAACTCCGGTACCTCCTAGCTATACTCTCCCCCCTTTTATTATAGCGCGCCCCAAGCCATAAAAAAAGCCCCCCTAGTCCCCCTCTTAGAAAAGTAGGCGTAAAGGTTTAATAAGGGTGGGAGGGTTAGGGAGTTACTCGCATGCATATCGGCATAAGTTCTTATTTGTTTAGTAGCAGTACAGTACTAGCAACGGGTCGTTCGGGTAGCAGTATAATACTAGTAATAGGGTCGTATTCTAGGGAGTAAAGCTCTACCTAGTTATATTTAGGTCATAGGCGTATTAGCATAACAGGTTATTAGGGTATAGTTCCGCAAGTATATTAGTATAGTATCTTATCAGTGGTAGTTCGCAGGCGTATTGGCGCGGTAACTTATTAGGATTATAGTAGTACGGTGCTAGTAACGGGCCGTATTTTAGGGAGTAAAGCTCTACCTTATATATAGGTGTTACCGTAGGCAAAGTAGTAAAAGTCGGTTGGCTGCAGGCAGAGCAGCAAGGGTTAGCTAGCTACTAATAAAGTAGTAAGGGTTAGTCGGCTGTAGGTAGAGCAGCAAGGGTCTATTATAATAGTAGGCATATTAGCGCTATTATTTAGTTAGGTTTGCATTTAAATTATATTTAGGTATTATTTAAATCGCATTTAGGTCGCAGGCGGATTATAGGCGTAATAGCACAATCGGTCTGTCGGTTAGACTATAGGCGTAGCAGCACAGTTATTATTAGGTTATAATAGCAGGTATATTAGCGCTATTATTATCTAGTTAGTTAGCTATAGGTAAAGTAGCAAGGTATTATCTAGTTAGGTAGTAGTACGGTACTAGCGTTAGGTAGTAATAGTAGGTCGAACATTTAAAGCTTAATCTATTAGTTAGCTAGTAAATCGCAGGCATATTAGTATAATTAGTCGGTCGGGTATATATTTAAATTATATTTAGGTTGCATTTAAATCGCATTTGGATCGCAGGCGTATTAGCGTAATTATTTAATTAGTTAGCTGTAGGCAGAGCAGTAAGGTATCAGTTCTTATAGCAGTATAGTGCTAGTATTAGGTAGTAATAGTAGGTTAAGTATAGAGCTTATCTATTAATAGGTCGTAGTTCCATAGGCGTATTAGCGCGAAGCTTATTAATTTAGGTAGTAGTATAGTGCTAGCAGTGGGGTCATATTTTAAGGGGCAAAGCTCTCCCTTATATACAGTTATTACTATAGGCAGAGCAGTAAAAGTCGGTTATAGACTATAGGTAGAGTAGTAATAGTCTATTATAGTGCTATAAGCAAGGCAGTAGAAGATAGTTTGCCGTAGGCAGAGCAGCGGAGGTTAAATTAGTATTAGCTATAGGTAGAGCAGCTAGAGTTAATTATAGTACTGCGAGCAAGGTAGTAAGGTATTAGTTAGCTATAGGCGAAGTAGTAGATATTAATAGTAATGCTATAAATAGAGTAGTAGAAGGTTAATTAGGTTACTACAGGTAGAGTAATAGGTGGTTTATTATAATAGCAGTACAGTATAAGCATTAAGTGGTAATAGTCGGTTAAATATTTAAAGCTCGGTCTATTAGCTAGTTAATAGATCGTAGGCATAATAACACAATTATTAGTTAATAGATTGTAGGCGTAACGGCGCAATCGTTGTCGTAGTAATATATAATAGTAGTTATATCGGCATAATTATCTCATTTGTAGATCACGGGCGTATCAGCGCGATCGTTTAGTTATTAGACTATAGGCGTAGAGGTACAGTCATTGTTAGGTTAGCGTAGGGCATATAGCCGTCCTACTGCTGCAAGGGGTATATATCGCTAGGAGCCCTCCGTAGTTATTATTCCTCCTAGAACTTTAGGACCTCCTTAGCTCTACTACCCCCTCCTTTAATATAGCGCGCCCTAAGCTATAGAAAAAAGAAATATAGCTCGCATGCGTATTAGCACAAGCTCTTATCTATTTAGTAGTAATACTATACTAGCATCCAATAGTAGATAGCAGGCGTATCGGCGCTATTATTAGTTAATTAATCGCAGGTATAACGGCACAATTAGTTAATTGGTTTGCATTTAAATCGCGTTTAAATCACATTTAGATCACAGGTATAACGGCGCAATTATTATCTAGTTCGTCCAAATTAATTTTATTGTTAAAGCTTACACAGCTTAGTATTAACCTCATTATTAGAGTGTATAAATACTTAAGGTAAAGCTTATATAACTCAGTATTAACTATAGTCGTTCCTTAGTATACATAGCTTAGTGTCAGTTAAAAAGGATTACCATAGGTAGAGAAGAAGATGATTAAATCGGTCAGGGAGGCAGTCAATCGTCAACAAACTCATACGGTCGTTATCAAAGTTGTAGTTTGTATCGCAGGTATATCGGCACAATGGTTGGTTAGGTTCGCATTTAAATTGTGTTTAGGTCGCATTCAAATCGCATTCGGATCGCAGGCGTAACGGCACAATCCGTCTGTCAGTTTCTTAAGGTCTACTATTAATTAGTAGGTAGTTCAAGACGTTGTTAGTTATTTAAAGGTACGCTATAGAGTTAACAGGCGTATTCAAATACTTAGATTTAATTAAGGATATCGCTATAAGTAACAGATATCTAGGATTAATTAAGAACTTATAGGAATACTATTATAACTTAGCATATCAAATCATTATTAGAGGTATTAAAAGAGGTATTAAGAGGGTACGTGTTAATATTTTAATTCTTATTAGAGGGTTAAAGGTATTAAAAAAAGAGTGCGCTTTAATATTTGAGCATAGTCGTATAAGGGTAAGCTATTATATAGCGTTCAATTTAATAAAATGCTATTAGAGAGCAGATTCACATATTATTATTTAAGAAGGACTGCTATTAAGTAGTAGGTAGTTTAAGGGTAGTTAATAAATAGTATCAAAAGCGTATATACTAAGGCGTATATATTAATATTTCGATTCTTATTAACAATTAGCAAGATATGCTTTTATAATAGTAGGCTATCTCATTCATAAAAGGTCGTATAAAAGGCTATTAAGAGAAACGCGTTAATAGTTTATAAGAGGTTATAAAGATAAATAGGCTTATCTGCAGAGCTATTAGGGAGTACTATAAATTGGAATAATTCTCCTAATCTATTCTCCTAATTAAGAGTGCTATAAATTACTTAAATTCTCCCCTAGGTTCCTAGTACCCCTATATATAGAATATAGATATATTTAGCCGTAAGATCAAGGGACTACCTAGGTCGATAGTAAGGTTCGGGTTAATTACATACAGTAGTTATTAATAAGAACTCAACGGGTATCTATAAGGGCGTTTATAGATAAGTTAGAGAGTTATATTACAGGCATATCGGCGCAACAGGTTATCGGGTTTAGGGTTTTAGGGTAGTAGTACGGTGCTAGTAAGTCCTTCCTAATTAATTTTATCTCTCCTCATACAGCTTAGTATTAATTAGGGTGGTTATCGCAGTATAGTCTATGCCAGAGGATACGGGTAGGATTTGTTCCAGAGGACTTCGCGGATAACATGCACCTACCGCCCAATAGCACGGCGCGGGTCATAAGTTAGCTCGTCTTAGCCGTCGGCCCAAACCTAATATATATTAGAGGACTTCGCGGACAATATACACCTACCGCCCAATAGCACGGCTTAGATTATGTCTCGGCTTATCTTAGCCAACACTACAGGATCAGTACTAGGCTTAGTAACAGGATCACTATATCGTTCTCCGCAATACTAGGCTAAGTCCCAACCAAGGTCATCTCTATAGCTCGTACAACTCTATATCAGTTAAAAAGGTCAGGGGGGTAAGATATTCTTACTTTCTCAGGCAGTCGTCCTTATCCACAGGAGACCTTCTAGCTGCTTAAATACCGGCTCCTAGTATTAATAATAGCGACTTAACGCGTTAATAACGCGCAGCTAGGGGTGTTCAACGCGTGTCCCCTTAGAACACGCGGAACGGGGGTAGGAGATTATCCAGGCCTTCTTAGGCGAGGTAAAGAGGGAGCTTCAAAACAAATAAAGTCCCCCCCAGGTAGGTAAGCTTAGTATAATGTTACAGCTCGTACAAATGCCTCTAAACCGAAGCTTGTAGAATGCTGTATTACGAAGATACTAAGCTAAGGAGCAGAAGAAGGTCGAGGAAAGGATACGTCTATATACACGAGCCAAGTCTCCAAGCGAGCCCCTAACTAGGCTACATGTAGACGTCGCATAGGGCGGTGCCCCAGCGCCGTTACACCTACAACACTAATTATCCAGCCACTATTGCAGCCTGCGCCCCTCCGGACGCCTATAACACTAAGATCTATTTCTTAAGCTATTAGCGAGCTTCGCAATTACGTATATAGATAGGACGTAAGGTACTAGGGCCCGTTATACAAGCTTATAAAGGGTGCTAGTATTAATGCCACGCTTCGCGCGTTAGCTAAGGATATTACAAACGCTTTAAGTACAATGCTATAACTACTTAGAGAAGAGTTAGAAGAAGCTAGTTAGTTAATATAGGCACGGTCTAGGATAGAACCCGTGGAACTATATAATAAAGAATGGTAAGCGAGTTATATAATATTATACGCAGTATACATAGTATATACGGTGTATATCTATATATAACACGTATAACACATATATTACGTATAAGGAGGATTTTATAGGAGTACGGTTGTATATTTAAGGACCCTTAGTTCCTACCTAGATAGTTCCTTCCTTATAGTAATTCTTAGAATATAATTAGAGTTAATCTATTAGGCAACTACTCCACTAGTTATTATTACGTTATTAACTACTATCTTTATATTTTCTATATACTTAGCCCATTAACAGAACCTATTATAGTTCCTACTATAAGGTTCTATTATATAATTACTACTATAGTTACGGTATTAAATACAGGAAGTTAAATAATATGCTACTAAAAGCAGCCACTATAACGCTATTAACGGCGGCAACTACTTTAAGGTTAGGGGGTAATACTAATATAGCGGACACTAACTTGCAACAACCTATAACGGTAGAATAATTATAGGAAATAGTTAACTAGTTAATAGAAAATAATATAGCACTTAAAAATAAGATTAATAGGATAGGCGTAGCAAAGGTTAAGTTACCATTAATTAAAAGATTCTTAGAAAAGAGATTAAAGCTTAAAGGATTCCTTATATAAATATACTTTAAGGTAGTATAGGAGGGAGTAAAGCTAGCAATATCTATAGATTAAATAGCGTATATAGGACTATTCTTAATAAAAAGGGCACTTAAATAGTTTAAGCCTTACCTTATAGAAATATAGGTAAACGGAATAATAACTATAAACTAAGAAGTACGGTTTATATTTTTAAGCTAGAACGGATTTATAGAATAACTTATATAAATATTTGGAGACCTAAAGGTAATAACTATAGCGGAAAGAAAACTCTAAGATATTATATAGTGAACCTTAGTAATTAAGTATATAATATAGTTTTAAATATTAGTAATATAAGTTAAATAGAATAATAAGGCGCTTATAGCATAGTATAAATAGGGACTTAAGGCTAAAGTTTAGGATATAATTATTCTAATAAAAGATATAAATACCCTAAGGGAATTAATAGATTAAGTAATAAAGATTAATAATAGGATCTACTAAAGGAAACAGACTAAGAAAGGTTAGGATAGAGTTTTATAGTTATATAAGATATAGAGTATATAATAACTAAAGCTAAGTTAGAAACTATAGTATAGCGTAGAGCTAATAGACCTAAGTAGTACTAAAGAAACCTATAAGAGATAAAGTAAAAAACTATAAAAACCTAAAGGTTAAGGATTAAGTAATTATAGAACTAAGGAGTATAAGCTAAACTAAGGATCTTAATAGCAGAAGATATTTAAGCGGACTCTATAGCAAAAGTAATAGTTTAAAGATAGAGCTTATATAAATTATAGAAAATAGGGTTATTTTACTAAAGACTATAGAAGTAGTTAGAGTTATTATATAGTAAAGGGAACTAGACTAATAATATATAACACATATATATAGAAAGATAACAGTGCACTATAAGGAATAAAAGAATATTTAATTAGAAGTTTTACGTTTTATTATAATAACATATACTAAATTTATAAAGACGCTAAGTATAGTATAAGCTATTAGCTATAGGAGCTAGAGTTAAAAGGACTTAAAGGAACTAAAAAGTTAGATAAAAATAAGATTAACTCTATAAGCTAGATTAAGATATTATAGTAATATATAGATAATAATTAGTAATAATAATAATAGAGTTAAAGTACTTATTAATTAATAGTAATAAAGATAGTAAAGGAACTAATTAGGGGTATCTAAACTTTAATAACGCAATAGAAGTAGAGACTAAGACCACTATAAAGTAAGGTTTAATAACGGGTATTATAACACCGTTAAATACGGCATCTATTACTTTATAAGACGGAAGGAGTAATATCTAAAAATAATTAAGTAAGCAGATAACTACTAGTGCTAGCTTACCACTTAATAAAGGTAAAAGGCTATAGGCTTAAGATTTTTAAAACAAGATAAAAGATAACTAAGATTCTTAAGATAAAATAAGGCATGTTTAAGGACCTATAATAGATAAAAACTAATAGGATAAAGCAACGGCTTAGTTTAGTAATATATAAATGAGCTTAGGATAAAGTTTCCTAAAAGTATAAAACTGTTAAGATAAGATAAGTAAGATTTAAAACTCTTAAAACAAGATAAAAATACTAATAAAGTTTAGTTAGACTAAGGCTAGAGCTAAGCTTAAGTTAGAAGTAAGCTTAGGGTTAAAGAATCTAAGGGATTAAGAATTTAGAGTATAAATTAGGATACCTATAAGTAAGAGGTAAGGAGCTTTTTTATAGATTAGAGAATCTATAGTGTAAATAGTAATTAGACTAGGAGATAAATATATAGACCTAAAAGACTTACTAGGTAAATATAGTATTTAACCTAAAGATTAAAAAGTTAATACGGCAATTAAGAAGTAAGAGAACTTTAAAGATTTAATTATAAGACGTAAATAATAAGAAACTATAGATAAGTTTAGAGCAAAAATCCTTATATAGCAAGAAAAAAAACTAAATATAAAATCTAGTATACTAGGTTATATAAGGGATAGAGCACTTATATAAAGAATTACTAATAGGCTAAGAATAGGTATATTAAGAGCTAAGTAGCTTACCAAACTAGAAAATAAAGAAGATTTAGGGATTTTAACTAGGTTTGAAGAATAATATATAAAAGGCTATTATAATGTAGTAATAAGAAGATACTTCTTTACGGATAGACTATATATACTCTAGCAGCTATACTAAAAGTAGTATAGGCAACAATATAATAACAAGTAGAAAGATTTCTATATATAGTTAAATAAAAAAGTTATTTAAGACTACCTAATTACGGAAAAAGTAATAAATTATATTAAGGGAGCCCTAATTATAATATTAAAGGATCTAAAGGAATAATTAGAGGACTAGAGAAGTAAAAGATATATCTTAGTACCTGTAAATAAAGCTATAACGTTTAGATTAATATAATAAAGGTTTAAACTTAAGGATAAAGATAAGCTAAAAGTTAACTTAAAGTACCTAGTATACTATACGCTATTATAGATTGCATGCGTAAATAATATATGCAAAATATATAAGAATCTAAAGAAAAAGAATTAGAAATACCCTATAAGGATATACTAGATAATAGATAAATAATAGTATAGAAATACTAAGTATATATACGGCTGGCATCTAGCAAAAGTCTAAAAGAAAGGAGATTTAATACTTTAACCAGGAAGATTCCTTATAGAAGAATACTTAGATAAATAATAGTAGTAGGAATGCCTAAAAAATACGTATTTATAGTATATTAAAAATAAGAAATAAACTAGGTATTAGCTAAAGAATAAGCTAAGCGTAATAGGATTAAGTAGCTAATAGTTAGGAAAAGTAGAGGCCTATAGGACTAAAGGGAGCTAGTAGTAAAGCCTTAGACCCTTAAAGGAATTTAAGAATAATACCTAAACCTAAAAGTTAATTAGCAAGATTAATAGTTTAAAGTATTAGTAGATAGTAGAGCGATATAAAACTATATCTTATTAATAGCAGTTAAAAGGATAGGGCTACTATATAGGTAAAAAGAGCACCCTTATTTATTAGTAACAATTTTAGGAGATCTAATAGCCTATAGAGGAGGTATTATTAATCTTAAAATAGGACTAATTTAAATAACTATTAAAGGGAGATAAGTTAAGATGTCTTTTAATATATTACTATTAGGGAATAATAAGGCAGTATTAGGAATACCTTAGTTATAAGAATATAATCTAAAGATTAATTAGATTACTAGTTAAATTAATATTAGAGATACTTAACGCTATAAAATACGACAATAAACTAAGTTAGTATAGTATTAAATTAAAGCGATATATAAGGAGACTAATTAGGGATTAAGTTAAGTACTAAAGAGATACTATAAGTATAGTAAGAAACTATAGTTACTAAAAAGCGAAAAGCTATTAAAATATATAGCATGGGACTATAAGATAGAGTTAGAACTAGAAATAAGTTTAAGGTTTTACCTAACTTATAAGTTAACAGAAAAAGAGTTATAGGTACTTAAGGAGTTTATCTAGGAAAATCTTTAAAAGGGATATATTAAACTATTGTAGTTATTAGCAGAATATCTAGTACTATTCGTACTAAAGAAGAATAGAAAACTTAGGCTATGTATTAACTATAAATAGTTAAACAGCATTACTTAGAAGGATAGATATCTTTTACCCTTAATTAATAAAATCTAAGATATAATTAGTAATATATAAATCTTTATAAAGATAGATCTAAGATAGGCGTACTATTAGATTAGGATTAAGGAAGGCAATAAATAAAAGGCAGCCTTTAGGTTAAAGAAAGGACTATATAAACTACTAGTTATATAATTTAGGCTTATAAATATACTAGTAATATTTTAGAAGCGTATTAACAATATATTAAGAGAGCACTTAGATGAATTTATTATAGTATATCTTAATAATATTATTATCTACTTAATAAGTAAGGAAGAATATAAAAAATACGTTAAATGGGTCTTAAAGAGACTACAAGAAAAATAGATGCTAGTAGTGATTAAGAAATACGAGTTCTTTACTAGGAAGACCAATTTTATTAAATTTATTATTAAACTAAGCTAACTTAGTATAGATCTAAAGAAGATTAAGGCTATAGTAAATTAGTAAGAACTAGAAAATATAATATAGTTAAGGTTATTTCTAGGGTTCTATAATTACTATAGAAGGTTTATAGCTTAATAGTTAAAGGATATTAAGCCACTTATAAGATTAATAAAGAAAGAAGAACTATAGGCATAGGGAGAGGAATAAAAGGAACTATTTAAGAAGATTAAGCAGCTGTTTACCTAGGAGCCAGTTTTTAAGATCTATTAACTATAGCTAGAGATAGTAGTTAAGACGGATATATTAGACTATACACTAAAAGTATACTTCCTATAGAAATATTAAGATAGATAGCACCTAGTAGCATATTATAGTTAAAAGATAACACTACTAGAACTAAACTACAATATCTATAATAAGGAGTTATTAGGTATAGTTATAGTATTAAAGAAATAGAGATTATTTTTATAAGGTATAAAGAAACTATTTATAGTTAAAATAGATTATAAGAACCTAATAGGGTTCCTAATAATAAAAGAACTTAATTATAGATAGGTTAGATAGGCGGAGATGCTTATAAAATACCATTTTAAGATTTAGTATACTAAGGGTATAGAGAACATATAAGTAGATACTCTAAGTAGAAAGGCTAAACTATAAAGCAATAAAAAGCTATTAGGGGCTTTACTGCAAAAGGATATAGATAGATTAATTAGGTATAATTATCTAAAGATTATAGTAATATAATAATAATAATAATAATAATAATAATTCTTTAATTAACGTCTGATATGGATGCTATCTAGCCCCACGTAGACTACTCTATATATAAGGGAAAAGTAATATTAACGGGAAAAAACCCTTGCTGCTAGGGGGGAGGAAAAACCCTATAAGCCACCTTAGTAGGATAAAAAACCCCGATTTGCCATGTCCGTCTATAGCGGCGGCCCTACGGGTCTACGGCTACGTCCTATCCTCCTTAGATGTTTAAACTCCTTAGAAACCACTGCTTCCTTCTCTAGCTTACCCTAGCTAGGGTTCACTACGTCCCAGCTAGGCCTTGCTAATTAATTGCCGTACTGCTATTTCCCATATCTTAGTCATCCCCTATATGCTATTTCTTGTCTAACCATTGCTATATACGCTATGCCTTCCCCCCCCTAGGGCCTATTAAAGGCGTAAGGGGGATTTATCCGTTCTAACCACCGTAATACTAATAAGCGAGCGGGATATTATATTATATTTAGGTATCTTTTATGCCTAGGCCCTAGCTAGGCCCTTTTTAAGGGTTACCACTCCGTTAAAAGAAGATAGGGAAAACCGTGGGTCGCAATCCAGGCTGCTAGGTAGTATTTAGTAGAAAAAACGGCGAGTGACTGTATACTCCGCGGGCGATCGCCCTAGGGGTTAGGAGGGGCCGTATATTTGCTTATTCGTCTGCTTGTTCGTTCGCGATCACTCGTTTGTCGATATAAAAGGTCGTCGATGCTTTCTATTGGGGGTTGGGGGATACTATCAAATGCCGTATATCCACGTTGGATTGTATAGGTGCCTTAATAGGAAAATAGCGTAGCTAAATTGTAGAGGGCCATAGTAGTGGTTTTCGAGATCTTACTATCTAAAAAATTTTCACCACCGCCTATAACGCTCACAACCACGACCACTAGGTCCTATCATACGCTATACGACGTCTCTGCGTTGGCTCTGAGTCTGAACTTCGAAGACCTAGGTTCGTAGCCGTCACCACGTATAGGTGCAGAGTCCGTTTTCGACGGCCTTATAGTAATATAAGAAGAGAAGATCTATAAATTACTAGAGAGTAATTAAATATAAAAATCCTAGACGTATAAATAGAGGATCTAGACTTAGAATAGTATAAAAATTAAAAAGTAATATATATACTAAGATCTATTATAAAGGGGTTTATTAAGTTATTTTATAAAGGACTAACTTAAGGATATAACGGAGCTATAGGCTTAGTGTTAAGACTTTAAAAGAAGTATATTATTAATGGAATCTAGGGACTAGCTAGGTAAGTTATAAAAAAATATCTAAATTACTAAAGGAATAAACTAATAAGGTATAAGCTATATAGAGGGCTATAACTAGTTAAAATACTAGAGAGACTATAGGAAGTTATATTATAGGACTTTATTATAAAGTTACTAAAGTTAAGAAATCCTATTACCGGATAAGATTATAATATAATCTTAGTAATAGTAGATAAGCTTATAAAGTGAGGATACTTTATAGCATATACAGAAGAAATATTAGTAGAAGATATCGCTAAAATCTATATTAAAGAAGTGTTTATAAAACATAGAGTACTAAGTAAGATTATATTAGATAGAGATTTAAGATTTATAGTAGTATTCTAGAAAGTGTTCTTAGCAGAGTAAGAAGTTTAAGTAGTAACTTTTACCGTATATTATCTATAGACAGACGGTTAAATAGAAAAATTAAATTAGACACTAGAATAGTATTTAAGGTATTATATTAATTATATATAGAATAATTAGGTATCGTTATTACTAGTTATATAGTTTATATATAATATAACACTATAAAAAGAAATAGGCATATTACTATTTAAGGCAAATTATAAATATAAGCTAAGGACCTTATTATTGCTATATTAAGTAAAAAAGGTAAGTAGTATAGCTAAGTAAAGAATAAAAAGTTTAATAAATCTTTATGCAAACCTTATGGAAATAGCTAAGGTAGTATAGTAAAGAATAAAAAAGTACTATAATACTAAGAGATCTAAGGGACCAGATCTTAAGGAGGGAGATAAAGTATAGCTATTATATAAAAATTTTAAGAGCTGATAACTAAGTAAGAAGTTGGACTATATTAGACTAGGACCTTTTAAAATTTTATAGAAAATTTTATTAGTTATATTTAAGTTAAACCTACTAGCTAGGATAAAGATCTACCCTATATAGTATATTGTAATACTAGAGCCAGTATATAGGAATATTAAGCTACTGGTTTATAAAGTAGATATATATAGAGGATAAGAGGAAGATAAATAGTAAGTTTTAAAGATTATTAGTTATAAGAATATAGATAATAAAATATAGTATAAAGTAAAGTAGATAGGCTATAATAAGACTACCTAGGAGCTACTAGAGAACCTAAAGAACGCTATAGGAAAGGTATAGGAGTATTAAAAAAAAAGGTTAGGTAATATTAATAAAGGAGAATTACTAAAGAATAAGTTACCTAAGGGGGACCTAGGAAAAGCGACTACTAAACTACTTAGAGTTGTTTCCTTCTCTATTAGAAGAAAATCTATTTTTTTATTACTAAGTTCCTACAGACCTTATTTTATAAGTTTTTACTCTTTAAAATAAACCTTTTTATAAACTTTTTTAAGACGAATTAACTAAGTAAATGTAGTAAGACGAGAATTAAGGGCCTATTATTAAGCATTAGCAGCCTCCTTTTTAGCATTATATAAACAATAAAGCTCCGCTAAGGCAACGGATAGTTTACTATTAAGCTTTATAGTAGTAGATTAAATATAAAACCCTATAATAAATTACTTAAGGAACTTAGAGACTATTAAAAGTTATAGAACGCGTATACTTAGCGTTAGAAGTAAAGCAAATATTATAGAATAATTAAATGTTTGCTTTAGTATACTCTAAATAAGAAGAGGGTTATTAAAATAAAGGACTCGCTAACGCAATATATACTAACCCCTCTTTTATATAATAAGAATATAAAGATAGTATTATTTTACTAAGCGATAGTATTATAGCAATAGTGTAGAAATAACGTTGCGCTTAGGAAGAAGAAGAGGCTTTAGGCATTATAAGTAAAAATATTAACTAAATTAATTAGATAGATATTATACCTCTAGTAAATAACTTAGAAATACTAGGTATCTTTAAGGATAAAGATAAAAAGAAGGGAGATAGTATTATAAACATTTTAAGTATAATGCTATAACTACTTAGAGAAGAGTTAGAAGAAGCTAGTTAGTTAATATAAGTATAGTTTAAGATAAAACCCATAGAACTATATAATAAAGAATAGTAAGCGAGTTATATAATATTATACGCAGTATACGCAGTATACGCAGTATACGCGGTATATGTCCACGTATAATATGTATAACATATATATTATATATAAAGAGGATTTTATAGGAGTACGGTTGTGTATTTAAGGACCCTTAGTCCCTACCTAGATAGTTCCTTCCTTATAGTAATTCTTAGAATATAATTAGAGTTAATCTGTTAGGTAACCACTCCACCAGTTATTATTACGTTGTTAACTACTGTCTTTGCATTTCCTATACACCTAGCCTATTAACAGAACCCATCGTAGTTCCTGCTACAAGGTTCCGTTACAAAGGAAGACCTATATAAGACGCAGGTAGCGGTATAAGCGCGCGTAAAGCGACAAAAAGGCGACCAACGTGTTATCTCAAAGGGAGGCCTTATATCTGCTAAGGACGGATGACTTAAGGTATCGCAGAGAGTCCGCGCTGAGGCAGAGAAGGCAGCTAGAGCTGCTGCGCGTGCAGTAAAGAAGCGGGCTGCTAAGGACGCCAAGCGGGCTGCTAAGGCCACAGCGGCGCCAATTTTGGACAGAGAGTAGATAAAGACTATCGCATTAATTACTACACTACAAATATTAATATATCTGTCTTGCACGTAGAGCTATATAGCTTTAAAGTTGTAAGGTGCGGGGCATGGCCCGTTGAGCTACGTGGCCCGTTGAGCTACGTAGGACTCTGAGGCGGAGCCGAAGAGTCCGTGGGGCGGATAGTATAGAAATGGGGAGAGTAATCTCACCTCCTGATTCGTAGTCAGACGCCTTACCATCTGCGTCTTGTTAGTGCCTTTTTTTTTTTCTCAATATTTTTTAGGTTTACTAACTGGGCCAAAGGACCGTTGATAAAGCGTTGCGCAAAATATAGAATAAATAGTCACGGAATGCATTGCAAAGCTGGGAGCCCGAATAAATTTAATTCCCACTTATCACGCTGAAGCCTTAGCTTTCCTTGATAAGCACCCACCGGACTTTAATAATAAATTCTTAATAAATCTAGCTCTCTTTTCTCCTGCCGTATCTTCGCACATTAAGAAATACTTCGCTCTAAGTTAGCGACTGCCTTAATACGTTATTTGAATGCCATACTTGTGGCAATTTTTCTGGCAGCATTGAGACGCTGATGTGGCTCTCGGAACGCGCAATGATTTTCTGCTCCGTGAATCTTTCCTTTTCGACCATTTCTCGGCAGCCTCTTCTTGCATGGAATCTTAATAGGGTAATTGTATAAATGAGAAACATGGATTTGCTGAAGGAGTATGAATGCCCTAGTTCTTCACTACATTTCTTATTTTAGTACTATTTAACGCTCGTGTAGGGCACGCCTTCTTGTTACTCAGAGCTTTCAAGATGAAATATTGCAAGCCACCGGTCAGCCACGCTTAGTTGAAGACTACTTTACCCGGGAAAGAACTCGGCATGGTCAATCCTATTAGCACGCGTTCGGGTGCTTTTCGCGCACAGAAACTCTTGCCAGCGGTTTGCCAGCGTCATATCTGGTTCGCGGATCAGACCTGTTTAGAGGCGATGCTCAACTAGGAGTTTTGTCAAGTTATCCAACCTTTAACACCGAAACCCCGGACAATGGTACCTGCGCAGATTCCTCAAACCCCTGCATGAGGATGTTGTTAGGAAAAGGACTCAACTCATTTGACGGCTACATTGATATGTGGGACATTTGGAATCGACGCCAACCGACAGAAGATTGATGAAGGTTGCCTCGTGGTACAGTGGTTTGATGTGAAGCATCAGAAGAAGTCAAAAGGCTGCACCATGAACACACTGGAAACAGCCTTGTTCTCTCAAATCCGCTTGTGTTATTGGCTGTGGGTAGAATTGCGCAAAATTGGATCTCTAAAGAGGCGGAAAAGAAAATCTCACTGTCGCTCAACGACGTTCATGTCCACGTTCACCTCGAGGAAAACACTGTTCAGCGCTTGGTCGTTGACTGTCCGCATCCCGAGACCATGTACTATCCGCAGGCACCACTTTACGGGAAGATCATGGACACCGCAATCAATTTCGCTGTTGCCTTAGCCGGACTCGATATGTTATACGTCAAACCAGATCATTTCACTTCAATAGGCATCATAAGGGAGCAAAGTCGGAAAGTCGATAAGAACTGGGGGACTCTTCAAGGACAAGAAAGCAAGGTGTTGAAAATGGTTCGCATGAGAAAGTTCGAAAAGAACCATAACACCATCATCAGCTTTTCAGAGATCCCAGAGCTGATCACACGGGCCTTTGCAAGAAAGCTAGGCATCCCAAACACCGAAACCGCATTGTGCAATTCCCTCATTCAAGGTCAAACGCTGTGTGAAGCCATTTTAAAGTCGTACACATCGGCTAGTCATTCAATCCAGGAGTCTATAGGGTGGCCAAATTTAAAAGAGGCATCACAAATCCAAGAAGCCGGCGGTTGGAAATCCTTGAGAAAGGCGGCTAAGAAAAGGATGGCTATGTCCGACCGTGGTATTAATGGTCGCACCCAATTTGCCTGTCCTGAGTGTACACATATTAAAAGGGATCACGAGAGCTTTCGTTACACCTGTAAAGCACCTAATTGTGGGAAAGAGTATAAATCCTCATCAGGGTTTAGCAAGCACAAGAAGATCCACAATGTATGATAACTCCCTTTATTTTACTCAATCACTCTCTCAACCACTATAGTTACCAAGAGTCATCGGAGATGGTGTCAATCGGAAGTCCGTGCGCAGACGTTAGGAAAGAAGAACTCGTGTGAAGATTGATCTACGAAGAAAATGAGGCTGTATATACATGATGGACGAGTCATAGACACCCCTGATCTAACCCTAATACAGCAGTGATCGGCACTACGTCGACAGATGGTTATCAAATACGGGTATGATGTTTTGAAACTGAGCTGAAAATTTATCTCAGGTGCCTCAGCCGCTTCTCCGAGGAATTTGTGGCTTTGCATGGCGCGCACTAACTCCTGAGCCAATAGAACGCCGCGCTACCCCTACTACCCTTGCCACCCCCAAAATTCCTCTGCGAAGCGTCTGAGAGATTATGGGCGCGCGTTTGGTGTAAACTGGGTCCTTTTTCTAACGCATGTTAATTTTAAATAACTCTAGCGGCGTGAATATACTAGCTACGGCCTTAGTGCGCAATGCATTTAAATTATAATCTCTTCTTTTATTTAATTATAATAATTATAACTAGCTAACTAACGTATTAGGGGGCGAGATACATCCTTAAAGTTAAGACACGTTTTTAAAACTGGTCCCTTTCTACCGGTCGCATCAAAACAACGGCCGTACTCCACCACCACTACTCCATTTCCTTCCAAATTTATAGAGGCGCCTCTTCTATCCTATAATAACTAGCTCGCCCGGTTAAACTATACCTATACTACCGTCGTGTCATATTCTGGCAGGCGACGCGGTCGTAGACGCCTTTAGGGCGCTAAGCTTCAAGCAGAGCCTCGTGCAGAGCTTCGAGCAGAGCCTCGAGCAGCCTCGAGCAGCCTCAAGCAGCTTCGAGCAGAGCCTCGAGCAGAGCCTCGTGCAGAGCTTTGTGCAGGTGTTCATGTAGGAGTTTATGCAAACGTTCGTGCAGATGTTTGTAGAGACGATCGTAGAGAGGTTCGTGCGGACGATTGTAGAGAGTTCCTAGTATAAGTGCTGCGTGTTAGTAGAGCTTTAGAGCTCTATATAGGGCTTCGAGTAGAGCTTCGAGCAGAGCTTTTGGTAGAGCTTTTAGTAGAGCTTTTGGAAGAGCTTTGCAGAGGTTTAGTAGAGCTTCATGCAGAGCTTTATGTAGAGCTTCGTGCAGAGCTATGTGCAGAGCTATATGCAGACGTGTAGACGTGTAGATTGCAGACGTGTAGACATTTGTATAGGCGTTCGTGTAGGTAACTAATTAATTAATCTATTGTATGGACGTTTATAAAGCCGTTTATATAGGCGTTTAGTTAATTAATCGTATAGACGTTTATAGAGCCGTTCATGTAGACGATTATAGAGTCTTCCTAGTATATCAGTGCTGCGTATTAGGAAAGCTTTGGAGCTTCGTATTAAGCTTTGAGTAGAGCTTCGAGCAGTGCCTCGCGTAGGGTTTTTAAGCAGAGCTTTTGAGCAGAGCTCCGTGCAGAGCCTTGAGTAGAGCTTCGAGCAGAGCATCGTGCAGAGCTTCGAGCAGAGCTTTGATAGAGCTTCAAGTGGAGCTTTGATAGAGCTTTGAGTAGAGCCTCGTGCAGAGCAGAGAGCTTCTCTACATAGACCTTGTATTTAGGCTTGTTTTTGAAGGCCTTGTAAACGGCCTTGTATAGAGCTTTGAGCAGAGCTTTGTATAGCCGTTCGTGCAGCCGTTCGTGCAGCCGTTCGTGCGGCCGTTCGTGGAGGCATTCGTGTAGGCGTTCGTGTAGGTGTAGGCGTTTGTGCAGACGTTTGTAGAGACGTTTATAGAGATATTAGGGGCATAATTAGGTTCTATTGTAGATGCAATATATAGAGTAAGAGATAAGCTTTTAAATGGAGGTATTAGCGAGTTAAGTAGTGGTATATTAGGGGGCGATATACCGCGTTAAAGGCGATACAACCGTCGTCTATAAGGCAGGCTAGTCTACCTTTATAAATCGCGCCCATAATCTCTTAGACCCTCGGAGAGAAATCCACCTCAGCACTCTATAATTGGCTACTAAAGCTAGCGCAAGCACTAACGCCTGCGGCGTACATTAGGCCGCGGCGCCAGTCGCTAATTGGCTTAGATGTGGCGGTGCTAGCCGCTGATTGGCTTAGGAGTTTGCAGGAGGTAAGGTGGATTTGCTCTCCGAGGGTCTGAGTCAACTGAGATAACTGAAAATTGGGTTTTGGCTTTGCAATTTCTCAATGCTCATGAATATTCGGAGAGTAGTACTAACTTAGAACTACCGCCAAAAGATAGAATAACTTAACTTAGAAGAATAAACCCTATGATTGGTTGATCGTCTGGGACCGAGATAAACATGGAGTATGGTGATGTGTGCCTTGCTAAGCCTAAGGCACTAAGCAGCATGTGATATGAACTGTATGTAGGAAAACCTCCGACAACGGTAACAAGTAGACATTTACTATTCCGGAAACGATCGGAGGACAGGAATGAGTGCATTATTAGAATGGATTTTTGAAGTACTGATTTGGGGGGATATGGCTGATTTGTGACTCGGGAATCCGTTGACCAATCACGTGATTCAGCCACCCCACACCCCTCGCTCAATTTTAGATTTTTGCCAACGCTAGTTTCACTCACGGGTATTTTCTAGGTCTTCACTTCATCCTCACATTGCAACGTTCACGAAAAAAAAGACTCAACATCCAGGATCTTCTATCCACAAAGTCCCCTTGTGAGAAACTGTTTTCCACGACGCCCAAAGTTACAAATCCCTTCGAGTCACAAATTCGTCGAAGTCCCGCGACCAGTCTTCTATCTATTAGTCAGATACTCAAGCCTCAGCGGACTTCGGCCGATACGATTCCACATACGTCATGCCCTCCAGATCAGACATCACCTACTTCGGTGCAGGCCCAGCTCTACTGCCTACTGACGTCCTCGAGGATGCTGCTGAGGCTCTTATCAACTATAACGATACCGGTCTCGGCATCGCCGAGCACTCGCACCGGTCGGAGATAGCCACTACTATTATCAATGAGGCCAAAGCTGATCTGGTCTCCTACCTTGATATTCCAGACAACTACGAAGTCCTCTTTATGCAGGGTGGTGGCTCAGGAGAGTTCTCTGCTATGGCTTACAACTTTGTTGGTGCTTGGGTTGCCCGCAAACAGAAGGCGATCGGATTAGATGATAACTCAGTTCAGGAGCTCAAGTCGGCTGTGAAGAATCTCAAGATCGACTATATCATCACTGGTGGCTGGTCACGAAAGGCAGCGGCTGAAGCTGAGCGACTTTTTGGCTCAGAGCATGTCAATGTTGTAGCGGATAGCCGTAAGGTGAACGGCGGCAAGTTTGGATCTATTCCAGATGAGAGTACCTGGAACTTATCTGAGGACGCTGCTATGGTTTATTACTGTGATAATGAGACGGTTGATGGTGTCGAGTTCCCCGAGTTTCCGAAGTTCCTTGAGCCAAGGCCTGATGGACCGATTGTCGTTGCTGACATGAGCTCTAATATTCTTTCAAGGAAGATCCCGATAGAGAACTTTTCAGCTATCTTCTTCGGCGCACAGAAGAACCTAGGATCAACCGGTATTACCGTTGTGATTATCAAGAAGAGCCTCCTACCGCAGCCTTCTGTAGCCTTGATGAGACAACTGGCTCTACCTATTCCGCCTCGTATTTTGGAGTTTGAGACTATTGCTAAGAGTAATAGTCTCTACAATACACTGAGCATCTTTGAGTTAGTGCACTCTTCCAAGATAATCCTCAAAGTAATTAAGATCTCTATAGTGTGTATGTCGCGGGTCGGGTTCTGAAGAAGCTGCTGCTACAGCACCCCAACAAAGTCCAAGGACAGCAAGCTGTATCCGAAAAGAAGGCTCAGCTTATCTATAGAGCCCTTGAGGCCTATCCTGATATCTATAAGATTATTCCCGAGAAGACAGTGCGGTCACGTATGAATATCTGCTTCAGGATCAAGGGTGGCGAGGCCGCTGAGGAAGCTTTCTTGGAGGAAGGTATTAACTTGGGGCTAACTGGGCTAAGAGGCCACCGTGATCTGCGAGGAATTCGAGCAAGTAATTACAACTCCGTTCCTCTGGAGGGTGCGGAGAAGCTTGCCAACTTTATCGGCGCTTTCGCGTCGCAAACGGGGAGATCGATAGGAGAGTAACTATAAGTGTAAGCTAGTTCAAGTTCTTCTTAATGCCGGTGCAGATATCAGCGACCCACTAGCGGATGAGTATGGAACCGCCCTCCAAGTAGCAGCTGAGGGTAACATCGAGCTAGTTCAACTTCTTCTTGATGCTGGTGCAGATGTCAACGTCCCGTTAGCGTATGAGGGAGGAATCGCTCTCCATGCGGCAGCTGAGAAGAATAACGTTAAGCTAGTTCAAGTTCTTCTTAATGCCGGTGCAGATGTCAACACCCCGCTACCGGATGGAAAAACCGCCCTCCAAGCGGCAGCTGAGAACGACAACGTTGGGTTAGTTCAAATTCTTCTTAATGCTGGTGCAGATGTCAACGCTCCAGCAGCGTATTTTTCTGGGGTGACGTCGCTCCAGGCCGCTACTCTTGGGGCTATGTTAGAGTTGCCACAATGCTTCTTGATACTGGTGCTGATGTTAATGCCCCGCCAGCGTATGAGCAGGGAAGAACCGCTTTAGAGGGAGCTGCAGAGCACGGGCGCATAGATATGGTGCAGTTGCTGCTCGATGCTGGCGCTGACCTTCATGGAAATAGATATATGCAGTACAAAAAAGCGCTCCAACTGGCCTCAAATAATGGACATAATGCCGTTAGAAGGCTTATTGAGGCCCACTACAAAAGCGGCATTGCAGGTTTTCAATATTAAGAGTAAAATGGTGTCGAGGGGGTTTGTGGGACAGTGGGGCAAAGGAAGGTCTACGGATTACAACTAAGTTACTGTGGATGGCCATAGTGGGAGGGCACGAGGCGGTGGTAAAGCTGCTTGTCGACCGGGACGACGTCGAAGCCGACTCGAAGGATATTAGACGGCCAGACGCCGCTATGGGAGGCGGCAGGGAATGGGCACAAGGCGGTAGTGAAGCCGCTGCGCCCGAAGTGAAATTGATAACCACCCGTTCAAACTTTCCGCTGTTCCCGTCTACCATCCGAAACTGTACTTCTTTTTTATAGCAGTAGAGACCGCTAATATCCGATCTTAATTAGAGATCCATTACTTTAAACTTAAGCCACATTAGAAATTCAGTGTTAACTTAGTAATCGACATTAGGTTTTAAACACGCTACTATCGTATAATACTTAAAGCGCACACGATATAAGGTGGCAAAGCTATTCCGATTAGGCTGGGCAAAAGGTTCTGGCATTTAGTAACCGTAGCTGGTGTGCATGGACATGCATAGAACAGAGGTCGCAACCGAACTACCAATTCCCTCTATTATGTTTTCAAGTGTTCACTAAACTCTACAAAATTCTATTCGCCCAATTCCTAAACCCCTTCTTTTCCTCCACCGGCCTCCCACCACCTTCCTCTTCACTTTCTACACTAACCCCTTCAATCGCCCCACCATACCGCTGAGCGTCATAGATCTCGTCTGGCAAAATCGCCCTCTCGATAAACGTCTCATGCGGCGGGAAAATCTTCTCCAAAACCACATAAACCAGGCTCGTTGCCGTAAACCCGAGCAGCCAGCCAAACTGGTACGGATGGACACCCATCCCGACATTAATGCGTGAATTAATCGAGTTGATGAAGCCTGGCAGATTCGGCGCCACTCCGACCAGGAATGCGGCGATAGCACGCCAATTAACCCCGTGCCAGTAGTGGTATATCGCGTCCGGCCTGTACAACGCCAGCGTGTCGTACTTGCGGCCATGAATATACCAGAAATCGAACACCATGATAGCAGCAATCGGGCCGAGGAACACCCCGTACGCGGCCATGAAATTCAAGAAACTACCGGCGGATGCGAGGATCTTCCAAGGCACGAGCGCCCACGCGAGAACGGCGCAGAGCAGCTGGCCGCGGCGGATATTGATGAAGCGCGGGAGGAGCGCGGTGAGGTCGTTTGCGGCGGAGAGCGAGTTTGCGGAGATGTTGACGCCGAGGGCGGCGAGGGCGAAGGAGAACGCGGTGAAGAAGCGGCAGGAGCGCGAGGACCAGTTCGCGATGAGCGCCATTGGGTCCCATTCAAGCTTGCCGTAACGCACAGCGCCGGCCGACGAAGCTGCGATGCCAATGAAGGAAATGAAAGTGAACACGATGGGGAGCATGGGGACGTAGATAAGTTGCCATTTCGCCGAGACGCGGGAGTAGCGTGAGAAATCGGCCTGAGAGACATTAGAATTGAAGTCTTCATTTTGTGATAGGTATTTAGATAAGGATTAGAGATCTTTACCTGATTGACGGATAACGTGGCGAAGCTCCCAATGACAGATGTCAAGCTTGAGAGAAACGCCCAACTATAAGCTGAGCCGTGGATGGTAGGCTTCTGATTAAATATTTCTAGACTATCTGTGCTAACAAAAGCCCAGACCAGAATGGCAATCCATGCAATTGGCACGATGACGCTTTTCACCATGAATAACCATCTGAGGTTATTCGGATGCATGCACAGAAATGGGATTTGGAGAAGCCAGAAGAGGAAAAAGGAGACCATGGTGTTTGTTGCAATTCCTTCGCTCTCGGGTATATGATTGGGCAGTTTTAGAAAAGACGGCCAGATGGCTCCTAGCATAACCCGCACAGTGTTGGCACCATTCATGGTTTGGATTGCAAACCAGAAGATGGCAAGAATAGCACGCGAGATAATGGCCACGTAGGATCCCCAGAAACCCCAGCTGGCGCGGGAGAGAACAGGAAATGGTGCATGATCTAAGGTTCGCCGTCCGTTAACAAATCGTGCTAGGTCCAATATGAATCGGTAGGGGCTTACGGATGACCCCAGTGGCGCCGTTCAAGGCTATAACGAAGGAAATGATAAAGAAGCCGACTGCGACACATGCAATAGATTCTCTCCAGGTCAAGCCTACTCTTGGATCAGTAAAGTAATCTAAATTGCCCGGTCGTTTCAATTCATACCAACAGCAATGACTCCGGAAGCAAATTGCCAGGTGGCAGCGCTGCAGAAACGTGTAATTAGTGCATAGTGTAAGGAGCGTACAGGTCGGGCTTAACTCACTTAAAGGCGTCTGAGATCCAGTACGCGATGAATGATGTCACGCCCCTGTCAATGCATTAATTCCGCCGTTAAAGCGAATAGTAAAAGGCCATATTCCTTACCATTTTCGCGCGTGCCGTGACACTGGATCCAAGTCTTTGTTCGTCCTGTAGTTGTCAGTTGTCAGAATCTCACACAGGGAAACCCATTTCTCAGGGCAGTCAAAGTAAGAGACATCCTTTACCACCGCGCATTGCCCTTAGCAAAAGCCGACTTCGGCTGCTCAACCTTCAGGTCTGGTCGCTTGAACTTCTTCATAGCTTCCTTAGTTTATTACGTCACGGACTGGATGCTAGGAGCTCGACTACCGCAACACTCACATCTCTCACCAAGACGGATGAGACTCTATTATTACAATCGCACTCCATCCGTGGTGCGGGAGCCCAAGCCTCGGAAGGTGCCCCTAAAAGTTCCGACCGTGTCACCTAAAAATTTATCTCAAGTGGTATTCACGCCGGGCCAGGGTCCCCAAGCCAATAAGACATGGCTTGGCGGCCGGCGAATGTGTGCGTCTTCTCCCGCTCTGGGCGCCAGCCGCACTGACCCTAGCTCAGGTGTATTTGCGCATCCGGTTAAAAGTGCGTGTTGATCTTGGTCATCAAACGGCACAATTTTATACCTTTAAAGTAATAAGCACGACCATTTCGACGTATTTTAACGTATTTTTGGGTATAAATCTGCGTAGTTTGATCTGCGCGATTAACACGCGCTTTCAACCGGATGCGCCAAGGCGGCGTACATTGAAAGCGGATCACTTCCTGCTTCAGCTGTAGTTACTGTTAAAAAGGGCAAACTTAACAGCATTGATTGATAGGATCAACGCTCACCTCAACGTGACGGGTCTTGGTACTCTACGTGTTGAATTGGCAACTGCCGAGAGCATCAGAAATTCTTCTAAATGGCTGTGTTCTGAGGCAAAAGGCAAGACAGTTTCATGNCAAAGTCATATCAATTATTAGGTCACTATCATTCGATTCAGATAAACAGCCCTGTGCCGATCTTGAACTCAGACTGTTTGGCTATGGATTCCAAGGTCGCCCGCCATGAGAGGCCCGCAAAGATACTCGATCTCAACCTTTCGGGAAGGTACCAGAGGTCTGATGGCCGGGTACATAGCTTGGCATGGAGCTAATTTCGTACCTTAAGATCTAAACCAACTAAAATGCTTGTTTCTCCGGGGAATAATCTCTTCTGCCTTTTGATTTTCTGGTAGTACGGAGGCACTTGGTAATTAAATAACGAGAATCACGTTAGAAATAACACAACCGACGGTCTATAAAAATTTCGCTGTCACGGATCCCTTACAGATACCTGTATATACCTTTACAGTAGTGGATATTTTAGTCTAAAATTGGCCTACAGACAAGACAATACTAGACTATAACACAGATCATCTTTCTTAATGAATAGATATAAGCTAGGCATAATAGGAAGGAAGCTGTGAGAGGGTAAGCGAAAGGGAAGTTTATTTGACCAAACTTTTAAATCTACGAAGCACGTTGAACTACAGACTCTTCCCATCTAGCTTTCATACATATGCCAAGGTGTAATCGTCGCGGAACATGCCTAAAACATAAGTCAGTTTGAATTTCAGTTGAGAAGAGTTTCAGACAAACCTGTGATGCCCAATGAAACCTCACCCCCAGCAACAGAAGGACCCCTGACTATCACCTCACCCATTGACTGATCGTCGGTAGTTTTATGGGATGCAGTATCGACAAGCTTGATTTCAACGCAGCTTAACGGCACGCCAAAGTGACTGTGCTTGTTTTGTGGCCCCACACCCCTTCGATAATCATAAATGTTTGTTTGAGCAACAGCACCAGCTACTTTGGCGGCAGTAAGAGCATAGACTACTCTGGCACCTGCGTAAATTCGCAAGTCTGACAGGTCGTTGGAGCTCAGCGGCGGAGTATTTGCGCCTGCTCTTTCAGAAACATAAACCAGTCGTAATTTTCCAGGCGTTGTTCCCACGGCTGCTCTTGTTGGTGCATTGAGACGAGTAAAGAAAGTGTCCGTCGGCATGCGGCCCGATGTTAAGACCCGAGTTTCAAGATAGTGAGCTAGCTTTTTCAAGCTGCTTGTGATAGAAGAGGTAATGTTGCTGTGTAGTTTTGCAGCTGACTCTGCGGTTACGACCACAACTGTGGGAGCGATGTTTCTAGCTGCAAGTTCTAGTTCTACACCTGCACCGGCGACGGAGTTGATTGCAACCGTGGCGTGACAGAACAAGGCAGCAAGAGTAAGGACTAGAGAGTAAGAGTGCGTAAATGCTTCCGCCGGTAGGAACGTATCAGAAGGAGTCATACGATGGCCGGCCGGGAGCGAGGAAATCAGTGCGCCAGTCGCTGCCACAATGTTCTGTATAACAGCTCGTTAATGAAGAAATAGCAAGCTCGAAAGTGTCAAAGCTTACATTTTGCGAAAATTCGACTATATCAGCCTCTTTCCCAGGTTTCTCTTGCCAGACGAATATAAGGTTACCAGGTTTTGGCCCAGACTCATTTTGAGGTAATTCAGTGCTAGATCCGGTCTTCTGATCCTGGACAAGTTCATGCCAAACCGAAACATCGATCTTGCCCCCAATTCCCTCCGGAACCTCGTTCCAGTCCATGTGTCTGCTAGTTTTCTCCACAGTCCAGATAACTTGACGTAGGCCAGGAACTCCCTTGCCTACATCGGCAAGTGGGAGAGAGCCCGCCTGAGCAATTAGCGAATCGGCACCGGTCTCGATCAACAGCTTAATTAGGGCCGGGTGAGGTTGGTTGTAGGGTATCAACACAGGGGAAAATCCATAAAATGCAGCACCTATAATCACTTGTCAGATTGATTTGGTAGGGTTACGCAGTCAGTACACAGTCAGCACACACCAAAAATAGACGTTAGAAACTCAACAGAATTTGGAAGATAAACAGCGACCCGCTTAGCTCCGTGCTCCTGTAAATATTTTCCAATTATGTTGATCTCTTTCGTAAGGTCTCCAATGCTGTGTTCCGCAATGTCTTCCTTTCCGAATATCGTCAGAATCTTCCCAGACCGTCCAGCAGACGCGTTTTTGTCAAGTGGAATTTCTCCTGTAATACGGCGCCAGATATCTCGTAAATCGCCATCTTTGCCAGCAGTGTATGCCGGTGCGCCTGGAGGTTTCACTCCAAGTCCAGTTCTTAGGGGATCTGAATGAGTTATTTGTTAGCCGCGGATACTTAGTACATGCTCGGAATAGAAAACCATACATCCGTGGGGTGTTTCTGGTGATCTGTATATAGCCGACTCTCCAGGTTGCCTCACATATGATGCTACAGCTTGCCGGGCGAGTAGAAGAGGATGTGTGTCGGCATCTTGGGTGTCAAAGATAACCCAAGCTATGAAGCCAAATATGCCGAAGGTGAGTGCTGAGGAGTAAATATTCCAACCCGAGAAAACACTGGCAATTATGCTATCGAGCTGTTCTACTATTCCCGCCATGTTTGCAGGTGAAGTGATTAATCCTTGAGCACGAGAGGAGAGCGATGTCGTAGAGAAGGAGACAGACGTAAGGTGTGGGGCGAAACACAAGATGACGGAAGTCCGGGGGCAGGACCCTGAAATTGGCTTGGCGGGAGCGGAGCGGCGGAGCGGGTGCCGATTCCACATCAAAACAACCTGAGCGGATTGTTTGCGACCTTTCACGACCGAGTTCACGAACAACACTATGCGATAATAGATTTTTGCCCCCGCTCTTAAATTACTAACCTACTAACACATGCACAGAACCAACTGTTTCAGTTTTTCTAGCAGGGTATCAGGACCATGTAAGCTCCCCTTGTTCGATGGTAGTAACAACACTGGCCACTAATTCATTCAAAGCTCGCATCTATAATTCTATTCAGAGCCGGTGCACGTATGATGGCAACAACAGGTACGCCCTCAACACCCGCTGCTCAAACGGTTGTGCAGCCTACGACGACGGGCACTTGGAGACACCCAAGATTCGATGAAATCACCAAACGACAGCATGCAACGACTTTCGATGACAGAAATGCCCGTATAATTCTCTGGAATGGTTCCTACCTTGTCAGCAGCTTCATAGTTCCTCCCATGGCCTCTGGCTGGGTCTTATTGTACGTGTCGTGCTCCGATGAGTTATGCTAGAAATTAAAACTAATCCAGCACAGCTCTCCCATATTCCGACTTCTCAACACTTTCTCACCATACCCATTCTATATCATGCTCGCCCTGCGTATCCTTCTCCTCCTAAATATAGGTGTGGCTCTTCTTCCCCTCTTCCGCCGGAAGGACGATCTCGCCGATATTCCCCTTACCCCCTCACAACGCGTAGCAATGGGTTTAGATCCCAATGTCGCCACACCTCAAATGCCAGGATCGTCATATGTCACACCGCCGCGTTATGCACGATCTACACCACGCAGTAGTCGCAGCAATACTGGGGACCGAAAGCCAAACCAGTCTCCGCTGTCTGGTCGTTCCAGTCCTCTTGGTATGTCGTCAAACTCGCCCTTTTCGCCTTCTGCAAGTCCATTATTGCAGAAAGCTGTTGGGGGTAGTGTGGCTACTAGGAGGCTGAGCTATGATCGCCAATCGCCACTTGGGGTTAGTTTGTTCACAGATTCAAGCTCGTCAAACACGCCGGGTACACCCACACCAGCACCCGCGAAAGCCAGCGTAGGGTTGAACAATCGCTGGTTATATGAAAGAGGAAGGGCAAGTCCTGGAAGGGGACTGTTCGCCTGAGAAGAGACATACGCAGACCTGCTCGGCTATGGGGAAGGGCGATGGATGATTGGAGGAGCACTTGTACTCAATACATTGCTGGGATGAAAATGGTCGGCAAATACCCTATTCTAGCTTTTTTTCCTAGCATAACATTTTCGATGTATATTTCCTGGTGTTCTGGAATTGGAACTTTTAACTGGACCAAGTCCATACTCATTGAACCTATACAATAGAGAGGAAAGGTTTTTACCGTGCCATAGCACCAGTAGTGAAATAATTTGACGCTGGCTCATACGCATTCCAGATCCAGCACAACCCATGCTTCCCGTCCGTTACCATAATATTTATACATATATCTTATCCCCTACTATTCCCTCTGCCCGCCTATTCTTCCCTTCAACTAAACCGATCCCCCTTCCGACTTCTAAACGGCTCCAAACTTTCATACTTGCTCTTTTCTTTAACCCTCTGCTGCTCATCTTCCGGCGCATGCCTCGTGGGCGCTGGATCGTGGCTCGCTTCTTGGCTCGGATTACTCGCATCATCCGGCGCTCGGTGCCAATCTGCATCTGGCCTTGAGCCTGGCCTCGCTAGTGATTTGGACGCAACGGAGTCGGGAGGTGATGAATTTAAGGAAGAAGACGTATAGGAAGCTTCTAGTTCGCGCTGCATCTGTCGTTTTCGTCGCTCAGCCTCTGCCTTGGCCTGACGGTCGGCGTTGATATTTTTTTTGGCGAAGTAATATGCCCCGCCGCCAGCGACGATGAGCGTGGCCCAGCCATAGCTAAGGGAGTAATTGGTGAGCGCATGTTTCTCTAATCAGGTGGGTAGGAGGTGAGGTAATCAGGTGAGGTGAGTTTGAAGCTGTCGAAGGTGGAGTAAAGGTGGTTGTGACGTACCCAACTGATCTTACCTGGCCATAAAGTTATAATTAGTTTGGGGGTAGTGAGAAGACGTTCGACTTACTGTGTTCATGCTTCAGGAGGAAAAAGTAAAGGTCGGGGAAATGTTGGGCGTGCAATGAGTAATATAAGGAACCTGTCGTATTAGATCGCAAATAAAAAGTTCGGACAAGAACGGCGATTGGGGTGATGCTGAGGCTTGGCACGCGGTACGAGGTTCGGTTCGTTTAATCATTGCCGCGATACACGGAATATTTCTGCTTCAATCCGGAACAAAGACATCCTTATTTAGGTACAAGTCGTGTATCGCTTTAAGAGGCTGCATTCCGGAATAGATTTTTTAGGTAAGATCTTCAAAAGGCCTCTAAATTTTAACCGGTGGTAGCATCTTAACGGGGGCGTCCGATTGGCCACAAGCTGGTGTCCTTTGGGGTCGTTTTAAGTCTTGATGGACAAATCACGTGAGCCCTGAGCTAGGCCTAATTGAGGCAATTATACGGGGCAAAGCCCCACACAATTACTTGAATCAAGACTTCAAAATGACCCCAAAAAGACACCCCAAAGGACACTAGCTCGTGGCCAATTGGACGTCCCCGTTGAGATGCCAATTTAAAGCTTTTTTGTTAGGTGAAACCTGAGTAGATAGTTATCCCATGGAACGGAGATGCACAATTTGGGCGGTTCATCTAACCCTGGTTAGTCCGCGGATTGGGCGCTTAATCGACTACGCTGACGACAATACTCTGCCCTTTGGCTGCGTTGGCTGCAACCGTGGGCCGGATGGGGTTGAAGCCCCTTTCACTTAAACTATGGCTTTTGATAGCCTCTGTGACGTCTACGGTGTACCGCAGACTCCTGGTAAACCATAGCACAATTATAGATGCGTGCATAGACTCAAATCAAGCACTAATGCTAATGAACCTCTGACTCTTATCTGCGGCCCCAACATCGACCAAGCCCTTCAACAACCTTTTGTTAATCTTGTATCCCACTTGGGGATACTTCTCGACAAAGTAGACGCCCCCTGAAACACGCTTGAAAGTGCCCAATTTGCTCTCAACTGACCTCTCGATCTCCTCAGCAAGTGGTAGAAGCTGCTTCTTCTTGAATTCTGGTTGAGGGACTACAAATGCAGTTGGATGTTCCTGCTGAGTATCTTGGTCTCGTATACCAACCACGACAGCGGTCGCCACGGCAGGGTGATCAAAGAGCGCAGCCTCGATCTCTCCGGTCGAGACGTGGGTGCCATATCCATCACCAACACGGAGGAGTTCCTTGAGACGATCGACGATGAACACATTCGATTTCTCATCAATATAACCGACATCGCCGGAATGGAACCAACCTTCCTCATCAAAGTCACGATTCGCTTCGTCGTTGTCCTTATACCCGGCGAAACGGGCCAGCGAGTTTCTGACCAGGATTTCACCTTGCTCACTTGGACCAAGTTCTTTGCCGGTCTCCACATCGAGGACTTTGGCTTCCACACCATTGACTAAGGTGCCACTCGAGCCCGGAACTGATGATTCTTCGTCGATTTGGAGAGCAATGAGGAGCGTTTCAGTCGTTCCCCACTCCAAAGTGAGCTTGACGCCATTCAACCTCTCCTGAACACCATCTCGGATCTTTGGATGAACTGGCGCGCCGGCAGATAGCAACCATTTGATGCTCTTGTACGCGCCCTCGCGCTTCTCCGATTTTGCGATCTGAGCAGCGAGCGGAGGCGTTATGAAGAGGAAGGTAATGCCGTACTTGTCAATTAATGGGAGCAAAGACTGGTTGAAGTCTGTCCTCAAAATTATGACCGGAATCCCGAGCAGAATGTTTAGCCCGAGATTGAGCTTTGCATTGATACCGTAGGCGAATGGAAGACTGGAGATCCAAACGTCCTTGGACGGGTCGGTATCCTCGGGGACGGTCAACCGGGTTGTCAGCAGATTTGCTACCCAGTGTGCATGTGGTGTCAGTACGGACTTGATGTTACCAGAAGATCCGCTCGTGCGGTATATAAACGCGTTGTACTCCTCGACAGGGTGGTTTTGGATAAACCTTATCGCGATAAGTCTTGGCATACCCCAAATAAATTTTCAGTCGCCTTCTTCTTCTGTATTATCGTACAAATATAGCTTCAGAAGTGGAATTAGAAGCTCTCAACTCTATTAACACCTCTGAATTAAAAAATACAAGAGGTCGCTTGGCTCTTTTAATATGGGAGTATACCCGTCCACCAGGCAGTAATAAGCCCGTATGAAATAAAAAAGCCCGTCTTTTATTCTATTATAAATACTATATAGAGTTATATGCTGTATAGTTAACTTTTAACTTCCAAAACTACTTGGCGTTAAAGTATAGCATTATAGTTAAGCCTAAAACTAGTTATATAAAAGAAGCAATACGGGATTAATTAAAAGACCTTTACCTTAAAGCGTTATCTTAAAATAAGACAGAAGAGCTAGATTTAGAAGTACTCCAAACAGTCCTAAATAAGGAAGTTATTAATAAGGCCCTTATTACATTAATTATTATACAAAACTTACTATTTCGGATGATTAAGTAGCCAGAGTTCCATATTCTTCTATAGTCGGTTAATCCTAAAGTAGACGGCCATATAACTATAGCCTATTTAGTAGTTAGTAAAAAGATCTATAACTTATAGCTATTATAAAAGGATATTATATAAAAAAGGCTGTAGTCTATACTAACAAGTATTTATCTCTCTATTAATATCTAAACTTCTCTAAATAATTATTATTATTAATTCTATTTATCGCCCGATTCGGTCCCTTTTTAGGTCCATGCAGGCTTCTACCTTCTATATATAGGAAAAACCCCCTAGGGGGGAAAACCTAGGTATATCCTTTCAGCTAGTCTTACGCGCTCCGCCTTTGCCTCGCCTGTGTACCTTTATATAATGTCTACCTTACGTACTATGCTTCCAAGGTATCTTAGAAAATCTAGGGGGTAGTAGGAGGGTTTAGTGATTCGCCGGCGTACCGCCTTTAACTAGGTAGGGGGTGTCCAGTCTCTAAGGGACTAGAAGGGGGCGTATCCTTTAGTGTCCTCCTACTAGATCTTATTTGCTGTCTGGAACTGCTAAAGGACTCCTTAGCTTATAAGCTATTATGCTACTACGTATAGACCCCTACTTATAGAGAGCATTTGGGTAATATTATTTGTGCCTGCTCTAGTAAATAACTGGTCTCTTACAGTGCGTTAGTTGCAGAAAAGTAGTACGTGGCGTACTAACTATGTAGGCCATCCGCACGTACAGTGTGGCGTAATATTTAGGACATGGATGCTTGCTAGCCATGTATTTAGCCCTAGGACCTCTATCCTTAGTAGGAAGGCGGCCGTGGATTCTGCCTTCGTCTGTCCTTCGTATAGGGGGAGAGTTGGTATTATTTATAGGGTGGTCTATATAGCTACCCTCTATGTTTTTGCCGCCTTCTTCTATTGTTGGTTCCACTTAATATCTGCCCATCTTGCGATGTATATAGTAGATCTCCACTTATACTAGTGGCCTCCTATCCTCTACTACTGTGGTGGCGCTCCGCTGGCGTAGCGCCAGGTCTCCACTTAGTGTTATAGTAGCTCCCGTATTTCCTATTCTTTCTCTACCGTACGTAGGCGGAGAGCTTTCTGGCTTATAAGCTTGGGCGCGTTACCCCTTCGGGGGGCCCTTACTCCTTATATACGATTAAGTATTTAGCATATATCCTTCTCCACTAGGTGGTCTTGTACTATAGCTGCTCTCTATATAGCAATTATATCTGTATATATGTCTAGTAGAGGTACTACTACTTCGCGTTCTAGTGCGGCATATGGTGTCCTCTTATAGGCCCCTGTGATTCTACATAGGTATTAGTTTTATAGTTTAACTAGTAGCTCTAGGGAGCTTTTTGCTAGTGGCTTACCTTTTAGGTCCACGCCCCAGATCTAGGCGCCGTATAGTATTATTGGCCTTACTACAGCTGTGTATAGTAGTCGTGTGCGTCTAAATAAGGGTCCCCAGGTCGAGGCTGCGATACGCGATATCGCTGCGAATGCTGCTACTCCCCTATGAGTTGCCTATGTAATATACGCATTCTAGTTTAGTCTAGCGTCCACCTATACCCCTAGGACCTTAAGGGTGGCTTCTAGTTTTGCTTTGCAGCCCTAGATGCTTACTGTTAACACTAGGTCGTTATTCGCCCTCCTTTTCCTTATAAAATGGATAAGCTGATATTTATTTGGTGCAAATTTAGCGCCATACTGTTTTGCCCATGTGACACACCTGTCGTGCGCCTGGTTTAGTCTAGTGCAGTTTTCTACTACTATATTTCCCCATGTGATTAGGTTTGTATTGTCTATAAATCCTAAGGCTACTGTTTCCTGGTTGCTCTTAAATGTCTCTAGTAGCTTAGATATAAAGAATAAGAATAGGATTGGCGACAGGGGCGACCCCTATAGGATGCCTATAGGTGTTGGTATTAATTCGCTTTCGTAGCCCTTAAACACTATCTTAGTAGTGCGCCCTGTTAGAAAGGCTTATGTAAACTTAACTATCTAGTCTGGTAGACCCTTCTTTCTTAGGATCTATAGGAGTCTCTTATGCGATATGTTGTTGAAGGCTCCACTTAGGTCTAAGCTGAGCATAGATACTATGTATCCTGGGTGGGCTTGCCACGCCGCCTAAACGCTGGAGGTAATTAGGGAGAGGGCTGAGAGGGTTAATCGCTTCTTTCTTGCGCCCATTTGTGTCCACGGTAGTAGTCCTTGCTCCTCTGCGGCGTCTTGTATGCGCTCTGTAACTATCTTTTCTAGAAGCTTTCCTAGCGTATTTTTAAGGGCGATTGGTCGGTAGCTTCCTGGGAGAGAGTAGTCCTTTTTATTTGGCTTTCTTAAGACGACTGTAGTTGTTACTTTATAGCAGTCTAGTAGTTTGCCTTCGTATAGGCAGGTGGTTGCAGCGTTCGCTAGTGGTATTGCTAAGGCTTCTGACGCAGCCTTGATTGCCTCGTTTGGGATCCTGTCTGGTCCTGCCGCTTTGCCTATAGGGAGCTTCCGAATAGCTTCTTTTATGTCCTTTGTTAAGACTATCTAGCTTATCTCTAGGGCAGGTAGTTATATATTAGCTAGTAATATAGTAAAGTTTGATATACCTACTTATCCAGGCCTCTACCCCAGTTTTCTAGTGCTATAGTCCCAATTTATAAGCAGTTGGCTGCCACTACCAATCACACGGGGATTCTCACCAGTTCTTATAGATATCTTATAATAGGGTTGGCCCAAGTACCAGTCCGCCCCCCAGCAGTCTGTATAAGAGTTTCCTCCTAGAGTTAGTACGCTTCCGCACGGCTTGGGAGCCTTCCATAGCCTCTAGTTTCACGCCTTTCTTTATTGTTTCCGCCGGCACGGGCATAAGCTGCCATTTCCAGGGGTCGCAACTCCCGTCTTACGCGCCTACTTTTTAGCGTAATCCTACGAGGGCGTCATGGCTGCATCCTGCAATATAGTTAGGTACACCTTCTACGGTTAAGGCCCAGCTAAAAACCTCTCCCGCCTAAGTAACTCCTGTTTGCTCCTTAAGTATATCTTACCGGCGTACCGCCCTAGAGACGAACGGTTCCGTCTATTAATATACTGACACGCGCATCCGTTCTCTTAAGCCACATAGTAGTCTCTCCGGCCAGGACGTGATCCTACCTGCCTACTAGGTGCACTAGGGGTCAGAGCCTAGCTAAGGGGTAAGGTCCCTAGAGCTAGCAGTAGCTACTACGCACTACGCCCCGTGGGAGGTTTTAATTCCCGTTTCGCGTTGCCTGTAAGAGTCTCCTTATAACAGGCTAACCGTGTCTTACAGAATAGGTTATAGACTAGGTCCCGTGCCAGGCGACCTACCCTACCCTATTCTACTAACCAAGCTTATATCCCCCCTTTTATATAAGCTGGCCTATGTCTTTAACCGTCGAGTCCTTATACAACTAGCCTGTGTTTCCTTAAAGCCTCCCCCATATATATGCGCGCAGGTTGCGTGCACCACGCCTATTAAGACCCTCCTGTGAGTCACCTGTAGGTCGACCGTAGGTCGAACGCCATGGGGCCGTCGAAGCTGGCCTGTGTTTCCGCTGCCTAGAGCTTTGCCCGTGTTTCCACCTCGTCGAGCCGTCTAGTCGCCGTCGCATCACTGTCGCGTCTGTCGTCCAGGTCGCGCGCACCACGCCTATTAAGACCCTCTTCTAAGTCACCTGGGTATCGTATACCAGATAGGCCCTCGTAGAGGGGCCTTAACGAGTTCTCTAGGCAGGGCCTTAACAAGTTCTTCGCGGTGGCCTTGGGGCCTTAATAAGTTTCGTATAATTCTGCGACGCGTTAACCTTAACAAATTCTTATAAAAAGAGGTTCCCTACACCCTCGCCGTGTCCCTACGGTCTCAGAGCTAGTGCAAGCCCAAGGGTGTCCTGTTATACAACTAGGACGCGTTCACGTCAACTAGCTAGATAATAAGGCCAGTTTCGGGCCTAGCTGCGAGCCAGGTAGTCGTATATCGGGTGGTTTTCGTATCCCAGTTTCCCTTGATGGCCCCCCTAGATGGTAGAGCAGGAGCCCCAGGCGGGGGCAGTAGGACTCCTGGTGTTGTTGAGGGCGATGCTTTGTACGATGCTTCGTACGCGTCGCAAGCTCAACACCACAGAACCGCGACGACAGCGCGCTGCACGCGCTGCGACGGCTCCCTACCATCGCCTCTGCACTTGGCCATCAAAAGAAACGATTTCCTGATGATGTTTCCACCCGCGGCGACGTGGACGCGTGCAGTAGGGCTTCGCGGGCTCTCTAAATAATTACCTTCTCCTTATAATTTGCGGCCATTTTATAGATAACTAGGAAAAGCTTATAAACGCTCTTCTTAACCTTTATACGGTAGCCTTTTATAGCGGGGATAAGTAATAGAATATTCTTCTTCTAGTGCTTAAGGACTATAGGATTACGCGAAAGCTAGGTGCCGTTATATCTAATAACTATACTATAAATAATAAGCTCTGTTATATAATAAGCAACTAGCTTTTTTAAGAAAAAGGAATTAAATAGAATCCCGTCCACTAACAGATCCGCTGTTAGGGTTATATTCTTAACCTTACCATATAGGCTTTCCTCTTTAAAAACTTAATTAGTTTTAATAATATTAAGTTATATAAAGAAGATAAGGTAAAAGGAAAAGAGTTAGATCTAAAAGAGAAGAAAAAGAAAAGTAATACGTTTTAGAAACTTGGTGTACTTAGAAAGCTTTATAATATTATTATATATACCTATAGCTTAGCTAGTTATAATAATAATAATAATTCATTGCTTAACGTCCGATTTAGATCCCTATTGGGCCCACGCGGACTACTCCTTATTTACATATAGGGAGAAAACTCTATTTAAGAAAAATAAGAAAACCCCATAATCCATCTCCCCGCCTTTTAGGACTTGCCTACTTAACGCCTATAAGTCGCCTATAGTGCTCTACTACCTTACTATTTAACCTCCTTGGGAACCACTGCTGCCGTAACAAGCCTACAGACGCGCTAGTATTATAAACTTTTACTCTACTACTGTAGAGTTACTAGGGGGCACCTACTACTTGCCCCCTTGCCTTCTATTACTATTTCCCTTATAACCCGGAACTAATTTAGCACATTTTAACTAATAAGCCACTAGGTAACCGCCTTAAGGCCTTTTTATATTAAGAGTAGTGTATTATAGTTCTCTATACTAGCTACTAAGAGCATTATTTCTTAATTGGTACGTAGGGGGCATAGCAGTATTACGTGTTTTAGTGTCTATCTTAGCTAGCTACATTTATATCTTAGGCTACCTACTAGGACACCCACCTAGTAAAGCCAATCTTTTAGTCCTATTATTCCTGTTCTTAAGAGTATTGCTATTATATTTTCTGCCTTTATTAGGCCTTTTCGGAGCCCTTAGATATTTACCCCCTATAGCGTTAACTATGCTATAGCTTAGGTTTGTCTTACCTAAGTTAGCCTCTATACCTTTAACTCCTATTTACCTCTCTAGCGTTAGTCTAACCAGTATTGCATTGCGGTAGATAGTTTCCCGGCGTTCTTACGTGTTCTACTTTAGCTTCTTTCTCTATCTTACTGTTATCTTTGCTAACCTCTTACGCGTTTCCCTTCTTCCTCTATATGGGCCTAGTGTAAGAGTATATATATTAGGTCCCGCCGCGCTTGCGACAAGTTCGCAAGCACTCTCAGTCTTTTTAGCCGTATGGCGACGTAGAGGCGGGCCACGTTACACCTAGGCCCTAAAGCAACACCATTTTTCTTCTACTTTCTTTACCTGTTTCTCTAATATCTCTTCCCTACTTTAGGGTTGTTAGTTTGTTCTCCTATAGGGCACCCTAAGGTCCCTCTATAGTTTACTTAGGCGTGTCTTAATATACTTTATAACATTAGAGTTACGTTTATTTTGCGTTCTTTATATTACAGCGGCTTTAATATATAACTATAGGGGGGGAATATTAGATTCCTTTTTAAGCAGTACTGTGGCCGTTCGCTTATACCCGCCTGTAATACTCCAAAGGTAGGCTGTTTAGACCTTTTAAAGTGGTTTAAGAAGTAATTTTAGGGGGCCCTTTTTAGTTTCTTCAATGGCCCAAATACTAGATCTATATATTATAGTTAGCCGGATAACTGCTATATATAGTAGGCGTGACCTCTAGAAGTATAGACCCTATATAGAATTAACAATTCTGGATAAAGCGATGAACTATGCTTAGCCTTTATAGGCCGCTTACGCCGTATATGCGCTCTACCAAAGCTTGCTATTTACCTATACTCCTAGTACCCTTAGGCCCTAAACTGGTTAACCCCTAAAGCCTTAAATGCGAATTATATGCTAGAGATCTATAGATTGGTTGCGTTTTCTTATAAAATAGATTAGCTGGTATTTCTCTGGTGAGAATTAAACTCTATAACGTCTTGCCTATTCTATATAAGTGTTATAGGCTTTCTTTAGTGTTCTACAATTCTTTGCGGCTATTAGCCCGTATATAATTAGGTTTGTATTATTAATAAAGCCTATCCCCTAGGTTGCCCCTTCCTTAAAGGAGTTAAGCAGGTTGCTTATAAAGAAAAGGAAGAGTATAAGCGAAAGGGGTAATTCTTATAGTATTCCTATTATAACTGCAATAGGGGGGCTCTGGTATCCGCTAAAGACTAATAATATTTCTTTCTGGCCTATAAACCCTTAGACAAATTATATAATCTATTCTAGAAAGCCCTTTGCCCTAAGGATATGCAGGAGATACTTATAGGGTATATTGTCGTAGGCTGTCACGGAGTGAGTATAAGCGACGATAATATATAGCAAGGTAGATATTATTAAGCTATGTATATAAACTGTATAAGGAGGTTAAGACGTTGCGTAAGAAAAGAAGGTAGGAAAACGGGAAGAAAGGATATATATTGTTAACTTAGTTGCTTAGTTAACACATATATGGGCAGAATAGGGTTTAGGTCGTGGTCCTGGCAGAACTTAGCAGAATTTAGTAGAACTTGGCAGAATATGGTAGAATGCCGTAGATTACCGTTAGATTGCCATTAAATTGCCATTAGATTGCCATTTCGCGATTAGTCTCTAATTACTAAGTCGGTAGAAACAGGTAGACGTGTGCAAGGTGTTATAGGGGTATCCCGTAACAGTACCCCCCCTTTAAACTCGAGCTTCTGCAAAATGGGGCTATAGTAGTTCTAGGTAGAGTTTATAAAAGTCTTCTGCGGCTTATATAAGTCCTATAGAGTTAATAGGTTCCTATAAGGACTTAGTAAAGCCTTTCCATTTTATAAGATATATATATTAGCGTTTCCGTTTATCGTACTTAATATTATTAATTCTTTTAATAAAGTACTTATTCTTACTATCCACTTTAACTAGTAGGGGAGGGTCTTATATTTATTTAGGCAGGGCGTCTAATACGGGGGCAGTAGGGCGAAGGACTAACATATAAAATACGGGGTAGATTTTAACCGTATTAGGGAGCTTTAGTTAGTAGGCATAAGGAGAGATAACCTTTTCAACCTTATAAGGGCCAGCGTTCTTCTAATTAAGTTTCTTAGTAGGTTGTTTCATGTTTAGATTTCTTATATCTAGCCAGACGAAATTACCAATTTAGTAGGCCGGTGCTAGGGTTTATTTCTTATTCGCTGCGGCTTTATAGATAGATTAAGCCCATATTATCTTATTAGTAAGGAACTATTATAGTTCCTCTATCTTCTTTACAAATTTATTTACTTTTACGACTTATAAGGCGTAATAAGTAGGGTAAGGAACATTACTAAAAGGTTTAAAACCCATTTGTGGGTGCTAGCCGTAATTGGCTAGGAATGGGGAAACTTTTATAGTTTCCGAGACGGAATTATTTACAGTAAACTCGGCGAATACGAGCTAGTTAATCTAGTTATCTTGCAAATATAATATATATATCCGAATATACTATTCTATTATAGCATTTACACGTTCCGTTTGGCCATCCGTTTCTAGGTAATATATAGTAGATAATAGTGCTTTAATACGGAGTTAAGTAGTTAGTTCCTTCTAGAATACCAAGATAAACTAGCTGCCTCTATTAGAGATAATCATTTTAAGGAGTCTGTAGAGTTTCCATATATAATCTAAAAATAGTTAGGTAATGGCAGGCGTTAACATATTAGGGTAGGCGATTAAGTGTCTTATTTTAGATAGTTGGTCTATAACTACCATAATATTTATACAGCCTCTACTCTTAGAAAGGTCAACAATAAAGTTAATTAAGATATCCTTCTATCTTCGGTCTAAAACGGGCAGTGGCTTTAAAAGACCGTTATACGTCTCATGCGAGGCTTTAGCTTGTCGGTAGGTGTAGCAGCTAGAGATATACCTTCGTGTTATATTATATATATTCGGCCAATAATACTCCCGTTAGAGTAGTTCTAGGGTCTTTCCTTAGCCCAGGTGGCCGGCGATAGGTAGATTATATATATATTTAAGGAGTTTAAGTTTAAGCTTATTATAATTAGGGATAACTAGACAGTTTTAGTAATATAAGCAATTTCCACGGGCTTTGCATTTACTTAGAGAAATCTTTTTAGAGCGTCTAATGCCATCTTATATTAGCTTAAGCGTCTCTTAAATAAACTCGTTATTTGGGTATTTATTAACTATAATCTGTTTAATCGATTAATTAGTTATTTTAAGGACGTATACTGTAAGATCTTTAGTAGGAGGGTTAAATAGTTTAGGGTAAAGCAGGGTCTAATTTTAGTAAGAGCGCGCTTCTTTTAGGGCTGGCGCGTCTTATAAGCGTTGGGTTAGGGCATTAGGCTTCTAACCTTAAACGCCTAGGTGGTACGTAATTAAGAATCGGAAATAAGATAGATATTCTAACTAGCGGGCCTAATAATGACTTAGCTATTTTATGGTTATAAAGTACTGTAGGTTCTTATAGTCGCTAAGGACCTTAATTAGAAATCCAGCGCCTTCTAGTTCGGGTCGCTATTATTTAAAACACCTAATAATAGCTAACAATTCCTTATCGTAGATCTCGTAGTTATATTCGGCTAGGCTTAGTTGTTTTAAGAAGTATACTATAGGGTATAATACTCTATCCTCGTTATACTAAGACAGGATGCCTCCGGTAACGTAGTTAGATAAGTTAGCTTCTATAACACTTATTTAGTTTAGGTTAAAGTATTAGAGTATAGGCGCAGTAGTAAATATAACCTTTAGATAGGTAAAGGCCTTCTTACATTCCTTATCAAAGATAAAGACTTGATCCTTTTAGGTTAGAGCTATAAGGGGTAAAACTAGGGCGGAGAAGTTATTAATAAACTATTAGTAGAAATTAGTAAATCCTATAAAGGCTCTTACGTCCTTAACGTTCTTAGGTTCTTACCAGTTTATAATTACTTTAACTTTCTTTGGGTCCATTTATATACCGTTTATAAAAATAAGGAGTCTAAGGTATAGAACTTCCGTTTTATAGAACTCGCATTTATCTATATTTAATTATAGACTAGCTCCGTATAGGGCTTATAGAATAAGGTTAACGTATTTCCAATATTCGGTTAGGTTATTACTATATATTAGGATATTATCAATATAAGCAGTATAGAAGATATCTAGGTAGGGGCGTAGGGTATTGTTTATATAATATTAAAACGAGCTTGGGGCGTTTGTAAGGCCAAAGGGTATTACTAAGTACTTAAATAGTCTATATCGGGTACAAAATGCAGTAAGCTATTCGTCCCCTTTTATAATACGGAGACGGTTAAATATAGAGATGATATTAAGCTTCGTGTAGTAACAAGCCTTACTTAGTCAGTTTAGTATCTCCTATATTAACGGGATCGGATATTAGTTCTTAATAGTGACGGTATTAAGAGCTTAGTAGTCTATATAGAAGCGTAGACTGCCGCCAGGTTTCTTAACAAAGATTACTAATGCGGTTATAGGCGATAAGCTTACTCTAATAAATCCTTTACTTAGGTTCTCATCTAAATACTTTTATAGTACTTAGAGTTTATTTTAGAATATCCCGTATAAGGATCCAAATCTAGGCTGCTTTCCTTCTTTAAGTATAATCTTATAGTCGTATAATCGGTGTTCCGGTAGCTTATCGGCTTCCTTCTATAAGAATACCTCTAAGCGGTTATAATACTCTACTAGTACCTTCGTAGCAGGGTTAGTGTGCTTCTTTAGTGCTAAGGCCTTCTTAATATCAGCTATAGTAACAGCAAAGATTGTATATTTAGGTTTCTTAGCAAATTGCGCTAACGGAGTAGCTCCAATTATGCGGATATCTAGGGTACTAAGCTTATTCGGCTCGTCCATAGTTTCTTATTTAGATTTAGGTTTAGTATTAGGTACGGAGTTAGTATCAGATTTAGGTTCGGGTTCTTTAAGTATTCTTTTTATTATAGGATACTAGTCCTTCTAGTAGTTTTATGTACTAAGCTTAAGTTTCTATTTAGTTTAGGGCGGTATAGTGCTTAGTAATAACTTATGGAGCTTAGTAGAATTTTCAGATCCTTAGTAGGTGTCAGTGGAATTCTTATATCGGTAGAATTTGGTAGAAATCTTACGTTGGTAGAATCTAGTAGATTCTTCAGATTTCGGTTCTAGGTCTAAGCAGCAAGTTATAAAGCACTTCTACTTGCAACAGGAGGCAGTAAATAGAAGCTTAAGGTTGTCCTAATTAATAGTTACCTTATATAGCTTTATCCAGGGTTGTCTAAGGATTACTAAGTAACCTAGGGTGGTAACGAAAAGCTTAATCAGTTCTTCATGGTTTAGGTATTAAAGTCTTAGGGTTACTATATAGGTAATACGGCCTAAGACGGTGCGTTTACTATTAAATCCAAATACGTTAATATGCTGGTTAAGGGGGGTTAGGGTAAAACTATTATCTTATATAAAGATCTTATTAATAAATCCTATGCCGCTAGCTCCTATATTAATTAGGATTTAAGCGTTAGCCTATTAACCATTCTACCAAAGATGGCAGTTAATGGTTATGCTATAGTCCTAAGAGTTGGAGTTTGTGACGTTAAATGCGTTTAATGAGATCCTGTGGCAAAGCCGTCCCGGAGAGCGACTTAGCTCTAGGACCTTCCTTTTAGAGGCGATCGGGGTAGGGTTTTTATAGGACGTTGGTTAAAGCTTCGTCCTTATAAATAGTGCTTACTAATTATTAAGCTAGAGCTAGATAAAGATCGGGGACGGTAGCTAGAGGATTGGGGCAGTAGGCTACTAGCGTTGGCTATTTATAGGTCTTTTCAAAAAGGGGCGGAGCAATAGTTAAAGAGGTGGGAGTTACTTCCACATTTAAAGCAGAGGCCTAGCTTAATGCGTCGTTCTTGTTTGGAGGACCCTAGTAGGGCATATCCTAGGGTCCTAGTGTCAATATCCATGGCGTCGGGGTGCTTAAGCTGAGATGGCTTGGTGGACGTTCGTGGGGTTGCCGTATTATATCGGGGGGTGGGCTTCGGTATTAGGCGTAGTATATCATTATACCGTTTATTAATGACGTTTACGTAGGCATTAAGGGCTCCCGGTAGGTCTACGCTTATTAGGGAGGTTTTTAGTTTGGGGCTTAGGGATTTAATAAGGCTGTTAATCAGTGCGGAGTTGTTTCATCCTATTTCCTTTACATAACGGTTAAATTCGGAGAAGTATACTAGGAAACTTTTCGTTCCTTAAGTTATGTGGTTTATCTTTCTTTAAGCAATAGTTTAGCGGTTTAGGTCACTATATATAGCTTTAAGAAGTATAACTAGGCTTTGCACTAAGTTTGGCTAAAGAGGTTTAATAAAGTCGGCTGTATCTCCTCCTAGTTAACTTAGGGCGTAATAGAGTTAGTTAGCTTTAGTTAGGTAACGGTCAGCGTTACCGGTTAGCTTATTTTTAAGCTAGCTTAGGAATAATTAGAGCTCTTATTATTTACTAGTAAATACCAGGGGATCTAATAGTCGTTTAGATCGTTTCAGTATAGTAGTTAGCTTAGGGTAAGTGGCTACTGCGGGTTCGGGGCTCGCGTTTCGCGTGTTTATCTTTAGAGATAGCGTTTAGTCTTAAGGTCCTAGCGTGGGCATCTTAAGGGCACGGACTTCTTCTTAAAGGTCCTTAATTAATTGCTAGTATCGTGCTTCTTATTCGGCTTGTTATTAATTTAAAGTAGCTTAGTTCTATTTAAGGGCGTCTATAAAAGACTTCTATATCCCTACCAATTATTCTTAGAGTGCGGTTATAATACCGGCGGCTATTATAGGGGCTTCGGGTTTGTTCTGCATGTTAATAGTAGTATAGGTAGTTAACGCAACATAGTGTCACAGAGTAAGTATAAGCGACGATAATATATAGCAAGGTAGATATTATTAAGCTATATATATAAACTGTGTAAGGAAGTCAAGACATTATATAAGGAAAGAAGGTAGAAAAACGGGAAGAAAGGACATATATCGTTAACTTGGTTGCTTGGTTAACACGTACATAGGTAGAATAGGGTTTAGGTCATAGTCCTAGCAGAACTTGGTAGAATTTAGTGGAACTTGGCAGAATATAGCAGAATGCCATAGATTGCCGTTAGATTGCCATTAGATTGCCGTCAGATTGCTATTTCGCGGTTAGTCTCTAATTGCTAAGTCGGTAGAAACAGGTGGACGTGTGCAAGGTGTTATGGGGGTGTCCCGTGACATAGGCACTACTAATATCTAGGCTAAGCATTAATACTATAAAGTCCTTTCATATCGCCCATGCAGATTTAATAGTGGCAGCGAGTAATATAAGTGCTAATAGTGTTAAGCGGTTCTTTCTTGCCCCTATTTAGTTTTATGGTAGTAGGGCGTGTTCCTCTACCATATCTACCATGCGTTCCGCTATTACCCTTTCTAAAATCTTGCTAAGGGTGTTTTTTAAGGCAATAGGGCAGTAGCTTTCTAGGATTAAGTAATCTACTTTACCTTCTTTTTGTAGGACAACCGTCGTTATAGATCTTCTAAGTTGTAGGTAGTAGCCTATAGTAAAGCATGCTCTAGCTATATCTGCAAGCCAAGGTGCTATAAGTGGCCTATAGGTTTTTAGGGCCTTATTTAGAATCCCATCTAGTCCTAATACTATATTATTTAAAAGGCGGCTAATAGTTCTAGCCATTTCCTTTATTATTATGTCGCTGTTAACCCGCAGGCAAGTCACCGGTGTTTCGCCTATAATATTACTAAGGTCTACTAGAGCTAGTTAGGGGAAGAACCTTTCTATAAGGATCTTTGCCTTCTTATCATTATCGTTTATAGCCTGTGATTCTCCTACTCTTTATAGGGGTGGTAAGTGTAGGTCTTCTACTAGGCGCCCTACCTTTTTCTTTACCTATTTCACTATAGCCTAAAGGCCCTTGTTATAGGGGAGGCTCGGGTTAAAAGTATACTCGTTTATAAACCGTCTCCAGTTATTCCTTACTTCTTTTTTTAGGGTATTCTTTAGCTAGTTTCTTATGTCTTTATATTATCTCTTATCTTTAGGGTCGTAGCTACTTATATATTTCCTTCTTACTCGTCATTAGCTAGTAACCAAAACTGCGCATTATATGGACCATGCGTATTGCGTATAGGGGCCCAGTTTTAAGATCGGGCAGTGCTCTTCCAGCCTATTTTTAATCGCTGCCTAGATCCTTTCTAGTCTTCGGTCGATTTCCTCGGGGGTGGCCAATAAGCCTCGCTTGTTTGGTATTGGGTGGATTTCTTCTAGGTCTTAGAGTTATTATTTAACTGCATTAAAAAAACTGTCTATCTTAAGCTTCCTTATTGCGTATCTTTTTCTATTTAGTTACGCTTTAGTATCTAGGTCTAGCTGTATCTAGATAGGGATATGGTCTAGGGTAAGTGCCCATTCTTCTTCGGGGTTGCACCTTTCGAGTCTCTAATATAGGCCTTTGTCCGCTTAGCTAGTTATATAAGGGAGTTTAAAGGTCTTATAGGGAGAAGAATTCCGCTTAATAATTGTATAAGATAGAATAGCTAGTATTTTATGCTTAGCGTAGTAATTTAGAAAGAGTCTGCCCTTAATACGTATACTAAGCATAACCTTAATACGCTTAAAAAGGACTATTTTAGTCTAAAGGACTAGGAGGCGCTTTGTATAATAAAAAGTTTTCTTTAGATATTCTACTAGGTAACCCTAAAATACTAAGGATATAAAGCAACGCTTAAGAATGTACTCTTTATAATAAATGTTATAATTAAGCACCTTAATAAATCCTAGGTTAGTTTATCTCCCTTTTTATTTCTTAATTTAGCTAATATTATATAATAGAAGGAGTATATATCTAATAAGGAGTTCTCTAAACGTATTAAAAATGCTTAGAATACCTTTAATAGATATTACTATAAAATAGATAACTTGCCCCTTTACGCTGCTATACTTATTCTTTATCTAGCCCGTTATATAAGATATATTAAGTAGGTTTAGAAGAAGGAATGGCATAAGCCTGCACTTAATAGCGTTAAAGAGCTTTAGGAAAGATATTGGAATAGAAGTTTTACGCCTAGAAGTATATCGTTATATAAAAGGCTAGCTCTAGCTTAAAACCTTAACGAGTTTAATAAGATTGCTGAGGATCTTAATAGTATAATGTTTCGACTAAAAAGTTAAAATGAGTATAAGGACTTTATCTCTAAGACGCTATATAAGATTTTAATAACTGTACTTTAGTGGTGGTCTTAGGAACAGCAGCGAAAGCGCTAGCCACGGCTCTCGCTTATAGCAATTAAAATTCTCTTAATTCCAGTAATAAGTAATAAGCTAGAAAGAGTCTTTTTAGAAGGACGTTGTATAGTATTATGGGAGAGAATATAGATAGATCCTGAAACCCTTAAGAAAATAAAGTATTTAAAGAATTGGCATTAGAGAAGAACTATAAGAGAAATAGGTAATTTTTCTCTAAGTATTTAGCTATATAGTTGGGGGGGAAAGGTACTATAATATCTGCAATATCCGTAATATCTGTAATATTTACAATATCTGTTAAATTCTGCTAAGTCTACTAAATTCTGCCGAATTCTGCCAGGAGTCCTACCAGTTGGGGTAGAAAAGCTCCGCATGGGCACTTTTATCCTTATCGATTGCGATATTTTATGCATTTTCTATTGGATAAAGGATATTTTATGCTCGCTTATTCGCATTATCCAAAACCACCCTGCTCCTCGAGCTGTTCGGACGTAGTCAGCTTGAAGCCGTCGAAGCTCGCATCCCCTTCAGCCAAGATTTGTTGGGTGTCCGCGATGCCGTTTCCGATGGCACCGTCAAGGCTAATGAGTGGGATGTTTCCGGACAAGTCAGCGGCCTCTTTCGAGATGGATGCTAATAGCCGATCCGTGATGATCAACTTCGTCTTGGATTGCTGAAGGCGTGGAGCGATCGCTCGCGCATCAAGACCTTGTTGAACCGGGATTGGAGAAATTGTGGCACCGGCTGCGATGACACCAAAAAATGCAATCGGATATTCAATCTGACATTTTTATTACTCAAGCTTGGTCGTACACGGCCATTCTTCGAGGGATCTCACTTTGTTGTTCGCCAGGAACGCAACAACATCGTTGGGTTTGATGGCATATCGCTTTATTAGCACGCTCGCGAACTTCCTGCTTTTTCCTTCAAGTTCTTCCAAAGTCAAAGTTTCGTCGGTCCCATCTACCCTGTATAAAATGCGGTTCCGTGGGTAATTCTCGCGGCCTTCGTGGAAGATAAAGTTGAAGACATCAGAGGAAGGAGGAGCGGGCTTGGGGAGCTTGGAATAGAATACCATAGCGGGGATAGAGATCGGGGAAGAAGGCTTTCAACTTTTGAATTTTATGACAGGCAATTGCTCTTCAGCCGTTTGGGGACATCCTCATATAAGTAAGGCTCGAGTAGTCTCCCATTGACCTAGTTCCTCTTCAAGCACCACCCACTCGCCCTCCGGCCTCTCACTCGTGTACATCTTGTTTCGCAATTTGCGTTATTCTCCATTCGCCAAATTCCTTCGTTACGAGCTATCTGACTTGAGGAGTTCCGCTTGTTAGCTGCAGATGACGAGTTTCCATCAACCTCCGACGGCCTGGCCCTCATCACGAGCTCAACGCGTAAATAGTCTGATCTACAATGCTAGACAGTCAACATGCATATGCGGACTCGGAGCGTCTGCTCGCAGAGGGACGTTGATATCGTTGGCATCGCGTCAATCCACTTAAGATGGCGTCAGCCCACCCATGCCAAAATCAATGCATTATTCCGCTTCTTAGCCTCATGTTCTACAAATCGTCTCAGATTTTGTCAAAAATGCTCTACGTTGGTTAACGGACTACTACATGGATGTTTAGCCTATTCTGAAAGACCTCTTCGGAAAGCCATTGGCCAGGTACATTTCGTGATGACCAATCAGATTACATTTTACTACGTCACTATGTAGTTATCCTAACAAGAGCATTAATAGTCCAGTGCTTTGATGATGGTCGACCTTATGGCTGTGTAGAATTGTTCGCTACATCGAAACTAAGGCGACAATTGGACATTCCAGTTATCGAGCGAATTACTTATCGAAGACAAGATCTTTCTGTGTCAAGCGCTCCTCAAGACTTTTTCATTGTCACATACTTTTGCTATTAAACTCTCTTATCCCCACATCAAATTGTAATTGTATACAATCCTGTCAACGACTTCACCACAGTCATGTCTACACAAGACGCAAGCCTTCCGGTGATCGACTATTACAAGATCATTGCCCCTTCCATCATTGACTCACCTGAAGCCCGCGAAGAGAGTGAGAAAGAGAAACACAGGCTCTTCCGGGCCTTCATAGAAGTAGGATTCGTCTACTTGGCCAACCATTCTATCCCGGACTTTGCCTACGAAAACCTCTTCGCTCATGCAAAACGCTTTTTCGCCCTCCCCGAGGAAGAGAAGGCCAAAATCGAAACCGGAGAGAAGAAGGCCTTTCACGGATGGTTTGCGCCGCACCGTACCTCTGGTGATAAAACCCACTCAGACCAAAAAGAAGCATTTGACATTGGCGATGACAACGATCCGACAAGGCCAAATCAGTGGCCGGAGAACTGGCCAGAATTCCAAGATGATATGAACTACTTCTTTCAGAAGTGCCACCAAGTCCATTTGGTGCTGTTGCGGGTCCTTGCACAGCAGATTGGGATCGATGAGAACTTTTTTGAGCCCCACGTTAATGCGAAAGATCATTTCTTCCGCGTACTATATTATCCGGAGACAAGCCGATACTCGTTCAAAAACCGTCTGAGAGCCGGAGCGCATACAGATTACGGGACTTTGACGTTGCTGTTTAGTGATAACAGTGGCGGCTTGCAGGTTCGACATGCCAATGGGCAATATATTGATGCTCCGCCAATTCCAGGATGTGCCATTATAAACGGTGAGTATTTCTCACTCTCCTGGGGCTGTGTAATATACTAACAGACATAACTCAGTCGGTGATCTCCTGGCTCGCTGGTTCAATGACATCCTCCGCTCCACGGAACACCGCGTCGTTGAGCCAGCACCAAAGCCAGCACCAAAGCCAGACGAGAACGGGAATATTCCTGAGATACTCCCAGCTCGGTACGCAATTGCGTGGTTTGGCCATCCAAACCGCGATGCACTGGTTGAGCCACTTGAGCAGTGCTGCACTCTAGATAATCCGAAGAAGTACGGTCCGGTCTATGCTGGAAAGCATGTAGTGGAACGACTGGCTTTCTTGCACAAAAAGGGGAAAAATACGGCAACTTGGGACGAAAGTATGCAACGAAAGGAGGAAAATACCCATGCGGCGGAAAGTTTGCCCCAATTAGTTGATGCAACAGCGGGGTAGAGTCTGCTACTGATCCTGTACTGTTAGATGTTGATTCAGTTCAATGATCATGTCTACGATCGTTTCGATAGGCCTAGTATGAAGTATTGCCATCAAAGTTCTTGTTTGTTGTCCAGCATATTGCTACACGTGCTAAAACGCGATGATGCGATTTTTCATCTAAACCACCATCTCGGGTTAGATAAGTCCGCTGACGAGTAGATTTTAATCTGTTGGAGATTAGCTCAGTCGACACAACGATTGACAAGCTCACGCACATGTGGTTCTTACTCCATCGGATTAAAATGGTTGTTGTGCATATGCAAGATGCTGTTCGGAGTTGAAGGACGTGAAGTGCATCTTGGATTTCAGGGGTGTCTCGGACGCAGGCGAGGCGGTTCCTACCCATCTCCTTCCTCCGACCTCCGACATTTTCCAACTACCGCATATGCAGGATCTCCCCTTTGCATCTACATTGCAATGCAACACTATGAGACTGTGTAAATGGCCGTGATTGGTTGGATTGCTAAATCATGTACGAGGTGGCAATTTTGTGTGCGAACGTCACGGCCGAGCATCATCACGCAAACCGTGGGTGAGACTGAGTTGCTCGTTTGAGCTGACTTGAATATGGAACATCTTAGGGACAAGGGAATACCTCTGCTGTGTTCTCATAATTTCATGTAAACTACTTGATCGGCAATTTTAGCTCTGCGCTTCTGAGCTCCAAACAAATGTGAAAAGTTTTCCTTCACATTATCTATCAATTTTATTGAAACCCATCTAACTCTAAGTATGATTAAGACAATTTCTGCACCAACGGTATGCCAACCGCTTGAAGCCTTACCCGACAATGTTAGAGCTTTGTGTTGCTGATTGGATTACAGGTCATTGACCTCGGCTTCAAACCGGGGTATTACCATATTATCAAGGAAACCGCTGTCGAAGTAATTGAGCCGACCAACACAGCTCAATGGACGCCTGATTCCTGGCGCAGCAGGCCAGTGGCTCAAGCGATCGATTACGACGACCAGCTGGCTCTTGAGCAGACTTGCTCCCAACTACGGAAGCTGCCTCCTTTGGTGCTTCCCTATCAGATCGAAGGTGCCCGGCAGCAACTCTACCAAGTTGCCAAAGGCAACGCCTTTATCATCCAAGGCGGTGACTGCGCGGAAAGTTTCTATGATGTCCAGCATGATATCATTCGTAGCAAGGTTACATTACTTGCATACCAGAGTCAGATTCTGGGAGCAGCACTGGGCAAGTCCATTATTCAGATCGGGCGTATTGCTGGACAGTATGCGAAGCCACGTTCGCAAATGTTCGAGAGGTTGCCAACCGGCGAAACTGTCCCTGCCTTTCGTGGCCACAACGTGAATTCGGAAAACCCAGAAAGCCGAGAGCCTGACCCACAACGACTGCAGCTTGGCTACTTCTATGCCGCGGCAACGTTGAATACCATCACTCAAGTCGAAAAAGAACCCAGCCAAGGCGCAAGAAACACGAAAGCGCCGCCTACACTGTACACATCGCACGAGATCCTGCATCTGCCTTACGAATCAGCTCTTACCACTGGAGTCTACAACACCTCAGCCACCTTCCTTTGGCTTGGTGAGCGCACACGGCAGCTGGATGGGGCACATGTGGAATATGCTCGCGGCCTTCGTAATCCCATCGGCGTCAAGATAGGCCCAACAGCTACTCCGGCAGCTGTGGTTGCCCTTCTCGATACCCTTTCGCAAAACCGAGACCATTATGGCAAGATTTCGCTCATTACTCGCCTTGGTTGGGGCAAAGTGCATTCTACGCTCCCGCAAATCATCCGCGCTGTTCAACTTTCTGGGCACGTTCCGATCTGGATCTGCGATCCCTGCCACGCTAACACAGTCTCCACCACATGTGGCCGGAAGACCGGGATCGTTAATGCGATGCTGGGTGAATTGAAGGAGACCTATGTTGCGCACCGAAGACTGGGAAGTCATCTCGGTGGAATCCATCTTGAGCAGACGGGTGAGAATGTTACGGAGTGCTTCGATGAGGTGCACGTTGTTGAGCCGGCGGATTTGGGAAGATCTTACCGCTCACTTTGTGACCCAAGGTTGTCAGCTGATCAGGCAATTGATTTGGTTAAGGGTTTCACGGCATTTGTGAAGGAGTGGTGTCCAGAGAGTGGTTTCTAAGCAGGGAAATTTCACTGTTTTGCAATAGAAGGTCTAGAAGCGACTGTAAAGAAACATGTGAAAAATTCGAAAGCCATCTGCTTGGATTGACTCATTAAAAGCTTCAACAGACGTTGACTTCATTTGATTACTATTCCATTAAGAGTTTAGTAGTGGTCCGTTGAAGCCGTGTGCTTACCTCAAACAACCCATGTCCTAGGATTGGCTGGATATTTTGTTTTGCATTGGACATGTCTTTAACTTATGGCATTGCTGCAGTCAATCTAAATTTTGAACTTTCAGACGCCGCGTTGACTCAAAATAGTTCCCAGACATTATGAATTAGATACAGCGACACGATTCAATTGCTCAAGTTTCTATAATTTACACTTGCATTCAAAGCGGCTTCCTCCCATACACAAAGTTAAGTTTCGGTTGATAGCCATAGGTCTTGATCTCAACTTCTAGGGCGTCTAGGAAGGCATGAAACTCCTTGGCGTTTCTGGCGACACTGGGGATACCATCGGCTGTGAAGTTTATGTTAGCTGGAATAGCTTTATGTTCTGAGAACACGGGACACCTACGGCCTATTTTTTGGTCCAAACTCCGGAAACATTCAACCAAGAGCTCAGCGGAAACATCAGCCTGTTCCGGATCCTTTGATTTGGCGCCATAACCGTGATCGAACTGGATCTTGATCACGTTCTCTAGACCGGCATCTCGGAGGTATCCCTCGAGCTGGTATGCAACATGAATATCCATGCCGAAGCCTTTGGTCGACCATTCTTGCAATGCAGCTTGCTTTTTAAGCTGCGGCAGGCTCGCCGGCCGCAATGGATCAATCCACTCCACCTCAACAAGCTGGATATATCCGCCCGGCTTAAGGAGTTCAACTAGGTTGCGTACGACGGCTGACCATTCTTTAGACGCGATTCCCCAAATTAAAAGGCGTTGATGGACGATGTCAAATGTGTTTTTCCATTTCCAGGATGACGGAAAGGGATGGAGGATATTGTGAGCTCGGAGGTCAGGGGTCGTTGTCGCCGGATTTCCAGCTGATCCTGAGCCGGCGCCCGGGAAAAGAGTTGATCCAATGTCGACGCCGAAGAGCTCGAGATTTCTATCTGGAAACTGACGGGGAACATCTCTTAGCCAAGTGCCTACAATTCATTCGAGAACTATCAGCCTCTCCACTCGATCTTCGAATTCCAGTATTTGCCTTAGATTGAGACCCAGATTGCGAAATTACACGCACCGTCTGCACAACCAGCATCAAGGATTCGGAGTGGGCTGAAACCCTTGGTGTTGGGCGTCACCAGCAGCTTGCCCTCAGTAGTGCTGTTCATGAAGTGGTGCTGCCTCTGAAGGCGCTCAATCTCTTTGGCGTGGTGCGGAAGCATGTATGCGCCCTCAGTTCCCGAAAAGTGAGTTGTGGGGTACGCCTCCGCCGCAGCGACCCCGACAGATACTGACTGTGGTAAAGCAGCAGACATGATGATAAATAGACCTCAAGTTAGTGTCATTTGCTTGTGCGATTCTGCGTGCTTGCAATCCTCGTCCTCGACTTGTGACGCTCTTTATATATATATAAATATACGCCTATTTGTTGATCGGTAGTCCGTGCACCGATTGTAAGAAAAAAAGGACTTGTGTAAAGATTGATCTATGAAGAAAAAGAGGCTATATATACATAGTGTAGGTGCAGGCAATAGGGAGGAACAGGGGGTATACAATACATCTGAAACAGGGTGGTAGTACAACCTAATTCAGATCGACACTATTACAATTACTGCCTTAACGATGCTTGTCTTTAGCTTGCTCAATTCGAAGACAATCTTATGTGCGACGTTGCGGGTATACTCTTGGTAGAATCACTGCTTTGCATTTTCCAGGCATTTGTAATGGAAGGAGGTGGCTAGTGCTGGGGCCGCCATCGGAGTTCCGTGGTCGTCGTGCATATTCGTCTCGGACAACCTCACGAAGTCTACATCAATGTCAGAGAGTGGCACAGACGAAGCGGCGGCTCTCGATAAACGGAGGGCGCATTCAAAGGTTTTGCGAACTCGGGGCGTACACGGCAATCTGCCTTTGTCTTCATACCAAAGCATATGTGGCCTCAGACTGCGGTGATCCTTTTCAGTTTCCATTGGCAAAAAGTCGTGTTCATAACTTAAATGCTACAGCGGAGAACGCCACGTTGAAAAGGTATTCCGCCCTCGCTCTTTTCTTCCAAGCTGCATTCTAGGGCTGTTAGCTTAGTCGTTATTGCGCTTTTCATGCTCAGGTTTAGTCAGACGGGTCCCTTCATTATGTTTCCTCCAACGACTACGACTATTCCTTATCGTCTTACGGGTTTGGCAGGCTTGATTCTAGGCCACAGGCTCATTCCATCGCTCGGTCCACACAAGTCAATGGAACCACATCACACAACTCATCATTTGCAGAACGAACATCATCCCCCTCCAGGAGTATACACAGCACGCGAATTAGTCTCTGGAGCGCTGCCTCTATTAGAATCGATCGTTCTAAGACTCGGGGGGGATGCTCCAAATCGGGTCAAGGCGAAGGATATTCTGATTGATGGACTTGCGTCATCTCTAGCAATTACAGGGAGGGAGTCAACTCTGCCTCTATCGTATACCGCTTCGGACACATCAAGAAAGGAAATTGCATGGCAAGCACATCGGATCGGAAAGAGTCTGGTTAGGTATGTCCGAGAAGCCATCAATGCAGATGAAGCGGATCCGCATTTGAAAATCTACAGCCAATGCGATGGGCATCTTTGGACATCAGGGACGACTTCACTTCTGCTAGGCCCGCGAAGTGCTAGCGATTTAATGCAACTGTACAATGAATGGGTAAATACATCGATTCGTACAGCTTGAAGTATTGCTAATTCTCGGTTAGCTCCACCGGATGGTACTCCTTCGAGATGCCTTACTGCCGTTTGAGAACTATGAGGAGGTTCCCTTGTTAATTGCTTCTTCGAATTCTCGAGGCTTGCGCGACTTCGAAGAGCCGCGAAAAGTCTTCCTGTTAGAATGTCTCACTGGCATCATCTCTCAATCCGCTATCGTGAATGTTGCGAAAGCTTTTACTGGTGCGAGCCTACCTCAAGGAGGATACGGTCTCCAATACTCCCAAGGTCTCGTCCTACCTGCCTTCTTATCTGGGTCACCATCTCTGCACCTCCTCCGATATCATCCGGTACGTCTTGACGACTCGCAGACAGACCTCCTGTTTGACTACGAACATCCGGTCTACTACCGTGCGCCGAAAAACGAGATCTCTCAGCCCGAACACCGCATTCCTCCAGGAGCGTGGCCGCCGCCATCGCTGGTGACGCTCAACCCCCAAGTTACGAGGTCCTCAATAGGTGTTAACATCGGCATTGATTCGTCTCGCCGCATCTTGCAACTCCAACTGGATATTGACACTGGTATCAGTGTCTCTGTCGACCTTGGCCAAATTGCTCGAGGCCGGCGGTATGCTTACCGCGCGTCTTCGAATAAATCCCGAGAATCAGAGGCCGATGCTACACCACCACCGGAGACCAATGGCGCATCTCTTGAATCTAAAGAAACTCCATTGCCAAGTCCGCCTCTAGAAGCTTGCGATAATCCTAAGAAAGGTTTCGCAAGCGCCCTACTCCATGCTACGGCAAGAACGCTCGCCCAGCCAGGCCTAATCACATCCACAAAGAAAAAGGAAGAGAACCAGGTGCATGTCTTCCCCGCAAAGGATCCGCTTGTTGGTCTTGCACTACTTGGAAAGCTCTATCCCGGAAACGTCATCTTGCTTGATGAAGACGAGGCGCCGGAAAGTGCGGAGAAGACCGGCAAGGGGTTTGGTGCGAGGTTTGTGGTTTTGCAGGCTGCAAGCAGTCAACGCATCAATGGAACACACGAAACATGAAGCGGATGGGAGCTTGGGCGGGTGTAAATTGGATCAAAATTAGCATTGCCATTGAGGGCCGGGTTGGGCAGCAAAATATCTTACCAACAATTTTGTTGGCATTTGCTCTGCCTTATACTTTTTTTTTCTCTTTGTAGCTATAATGCCAGCTGATTCCAACTTCCAACCTCCGCAAAATTCTGACAGGCGTGAATTCAGAAGCTCAGCCTAAGCGACAATAATTAAGCATCTATAGGCAATGTTGGTCTAAGGTATCACGGAATCACACAAACTCCGCTCCAAATTATTCAATGACTGCTAATCACATCACCCAAACTCCAACGCTTTCAAGAATGATTGCCGAACTCTAAGCTTCAGGCTCATTCACAGAAAGGCTTGCCATTATCAACCTCGTAAACTCCTGCAAATCATCAAATTCCGCTTTTGGACCTGACGCAGCACTTCCCCTGATATTTCTCCCTGTCCCACCACTACTTCTAACTTCACCATCGCCATCACCATCACTAACGCCAACGCCATTCCCGTCATATTGCTCCCTCAGCACCTTTGCTTTAAGCTTAAGCTGCGTGAGACCTACAGGACCAAGCGAATTCTTCGCAGCGATCCACTCTTCCGGGGAAGTCGCTCTCCACATGACATCCGGTGCAGGAAGAGGCATATTGAGGATCAGGTCAGTATCTAACGTTTCGTAGAAGTACGGATTCTGTTTTTGGGTTCGACAAGATAGGTTGTTGATCATATTGACAAGGAAGACGGTGCGACGGATGGATTCGTGGATGATCCATTTGCGCCAAGATTCATCAAGGTCGGCTTCGTCGCTAGGGCGGAGGTGTTGTTGTGCCAGGCGACGAGCCATCTGTAGGAGGGAAAAGCATTCTTATAAGCTGTGACAGATTTTGGTTCAGACTAGGGACACAGCCTACCTTGAGGAAAAAGTGGTGCTGCAACTCGGCACATCTTGCCTGTTCCGCAGTCGATCCAAAGAAGCCTACTATTTGATAGACACTCATTGCATGCACGGCTGCCAATGCTTCTATGTCGGAGTTTCCCCATAGGCGCTAGAATACCAGTTATCTAAAGCTACTGTCATTTCATATGTTCTACTTACAAACGATTTGACAAGCCGATCCCGCTCTTTGTTCATCATTATGTGAACGAAGGTCTCACTACTAGGCAACGCAGCGTTGTGAGCGCTGACGCAGCAAAAGGCATTTGCCAGAGGTTCCAATACATCTCCCTCCACACATCGATACAGCCGGTGGTGCACAAAAGGTGGATACGTGCCACGTTTTAGCATCATCTGTGGATATTCTGACAGTGCTTTAATCAAGTCGTCATCCGTACTCATCTTGTGGAATGGGCATTCCACAGATCGTAGACTTCTGTCGATTGATTCCGGCTGGGCTGCTTTTGATGGGCGGCGAGTCTGTTCAGATCGAGGCGCGGTACGCTTCTGAGGCCAGTCATCATCCGATCGTGATGTTATGTTAGCATTGCTCCTCGCAGATAACTGGTTTTTTCTGGCGAGAGGAGGCGCTGCGGTACTGGTACCCCAGGGAAGTGGTGGCTTCCACGAAATAGGTTCAAAAGTAGGAACTGTTGATGAAGAGGACATTCTCTCATTTTCACGTGCCGCAGATGTTAGTTGGCGGCTTCCAGGCATTCCAAAAGAACCCAAGAGATCAAACGTGCCACCGTTTGTTGGTCCCAGCATAGGATCTTGAAGTGTGTCGTCGCCCCAACTCACTTGCTGATCCTTCTCGGAGACATTTGCTGCAGTCTTTCTAAGCCACTGGACAGGGCGCCAATTACTGAGTGATTCGACATCACTAGTGATGGAAGTAGACGCCGGACCCGAATTGTGCCGCCAGTCGGACATGTAGTCAATATCTGATTGATGGTTTCGAGAGCTATTTCCGAGACTGATTTCAAGATTCATGCCTTGATCGAAGGACCAATCCATCTGTTGCGATTCATGCGGAGCTCTCGCCCGCATATGCTCTTGAGCTCGCAAATGGGTACTGCCTGATTGGAAAGGCAGCACTGAGGATCTCTCGTTGCTCTCACCAACAGCGTCAAGATCAGTGGAGATGCTATTGACTGCTGTGTTGGACCCTTTTGGAAATGAAGCATCGTAACCATTTGCGAGCAGTATCTGCATATCTGCCATACTCAAGTTGAATTGTGAATCCGCTAAAGATGGAGTCTCGTTGTCACTAACTCCACTAGACTGTTGTCCAAACATGGGCTGATTTGTTTCCTCGTTGTCAGCGCGTGGCTGCTGAACGATACGGCCGTCATCCACCAGTCTGTCCTGGGCTGGTCCCTGGGTAGCCGCAGCATACTCGCACCTTTGATTCCGGGATATACACCGGGAGCATGAGGGGAATGCCAAGTCACAACCGAGCTTAGAAGCCGCACAAGAGAGACAGGATTTCCTTTTAGACTTACGTGGGCGGGAGAGGGCTTGGAGACATCGCCGTCTATGTCTATCTCTTAGATCTCCTACTTCCACTTAGTAACAATAGCTAATTAAGCGAAGCACGACGTAGTCGATATAGCAATGGTATAGACGAGTTAATCGAACTTACTTCTCTCGAAGCCTTTGTTACAAAGCCCACAACGGTGGAAGTCTTGACAAGCCGCGGCGTTGGGGGAGCTCGCAGGATTGCGGGTGCCATCGGCGGGACGTTGCATCCTCACAAGCATAGAGTCGGACCGCGCAAGGTCGGAGTTCCAGCGTCCGGTCTGGAGAGGGTCAGCACTCAGTGGCATTGCTGTCCGACGGTGAGGTCCGCATCTTCGCTTGTCGGCATGCGGTGGGGAGATGTTATGGAATATGGCGCTCCATGTAGCGTATCTGCGCCCCAACTTTGCGATTCCTAGGCAGGAATGTTGCAATCTCGACGCCGAGCGAGGACGCGCGAGATCGACACCTGTGCTGCTTTCCGTAGCCTAGTCTATGCAACCAAGGAGCGTGGGATACAGACTAGGAGTTTTGAAGCTGCAGAAAAGCCGTGCTTCTTAGTTTGCGCAGTCGGTCTTGTTGGATATGGTTGTTGTTGCAGTCCAGGAACCAGCAGTCTAAGCTTAACTGAGGCAGCGCGTGGCTTAGGAAAATTCCATGCGGTTTAGGAAAACTCCATGCGGGCACGTAATTCCTCCCTTTCTCGACGTGCTTCGCAACATGAAACCACACGAGACATCCACCAACGCTCTCACAACAACACCACTAGTGACCTAATGTTCGCCATAGACACAGCTGCCTCGGCGCTGTTGTAGCTAAAAATTCACTACACCCAGACAGTCCTACCAGCCTCCGCCGGCATAGACAATATGTGAGCGCCTATCGTACGTCCTCTTTGCCTGGTATGGCCTCTTTGTCGTGAGTCTTCCTATGTCCTCGTTCGGCCGATTCGATTTGTTCATTTCGGACTGGCAACGTTGCTCTCCGATGCACGCTTCTAACGATATCTCCGACGCATTCACAGGGCGTCTTTCCCGAACCAACATGAGCTATCACGACAAGGCTTCAATCGAATTTCCGTATACAGTTGTATCTGGTTCGTCGAAAATCCTTGTCTAATCCTGGATGGTCGCTGACACTACTTCGATGCCGTTACGGTAAGCGCCAGGCGAGCTCGGAAATCGGGGGACAGAGCATGCATGAGTCTTGCGAGCTAAACCGCGAATTTGCGTATCAGGATGGCTAGTGCGTAAGAACTCTCACGTTGCCTTGGAGACTTCTACCGCTGCAGGGCTCGCTTCCTCTCCTAAGCGAGCTGCACTAATGTGCATGGTATCGGACATTGGGCTTGCTGGATATAGAGTCAATCTTTCCATTAAAGCTTTTTATCAACTTCTTCCTATCACAAAAATTGTTATTTTTTATTCACCATAGAATAATACATTCTTTGCAAGCTTTACCTTGCATGAACTGATTTAAAATGGGTCTCGATGGCACCCTTCGTGTGCTCATCATCGACCACTATGATTCATACACGAATAATCTCCTTCAGCTCTTACAAGGAACCAGAGAAGCCGATGATGGGACCTGCCATTCCGAATGGAGCTCTGCAGTCGTTCACTTTGACCAATATACTTGGTATGTTGGCACTTACTTCCGAAGCTTGCTTTTAGCTAACATTCAGGAAGGGAACATTTCAGGGACTATATATTACCGTCGGTCGACGCAATCATCCTTTCGCCAGGCCCTGGTCGACCAGATCGGATTAGCGATTTTGGTTTCAACTCCCGTCTGATTAAAGAGGTGAACGTCCCGATTTTAGGTGTTTGTCTGGGCCATCAAGGCATCGGTACCTCCTTTGGTGCTAATATCATACATGCACCTAACATCAAACATGGGCAAGCCTCACAAATTATCCACACAAATTCGGGCGTTCTCAAGAACCTGCCACAGTATTTTGATGCGATTCGGTACAACAGTCTCGTCCTAGATTTCGAAGGTGAGTTAAATTTCATAAGCATAAATAGAGTCACCTAACGTTCTCTAAGGGCTACATCCAGAGCTTGAAGTGAATACATGGGCATACGACCCAGAAGATCCTTCCAAAAAGGTCTTGATGGGTCTTCAGCATCAACACAGGCCCATCTTTGGAGTTCAATGGCATCCTGAGAGTGTCTGCTCCTCCTATGGCAAACAAATACTCAGCAATTTCCGCGAAATAGCATTGGACTTCTGGAATGTCAGCACACCTTGGAATTGGTGGACAAGACGACCCATCGGCAGAAATGTATCTCTTCCTTCACAGTTGGTTGCCGAAAGTGTCATTGAGAGGGAGGTGGCAAATTCCACAGAGAGTGGCTATATTGCCTCTACTGGACTCAAGGACTCTAAATCTCGGCCTTACTTTGTGAAATCTGTGCCTCTTGGTAGAGGCCCATCTGCCCAAGACGCCTTTGAACTCTTCGTGCGACATAGCACCCTGGATGGGGAGGCATGGCTGGACAGTGCAAAGGTATACAACTCACCATGCTTGGACATTATTTCCGGATACTAAGACCGTATCCAGGTTCGAGACGTACATTCAAGGAATTCTTAGCTTGCCGCAGGCTCCTTCAGTCTCAGCTACTCGACAAGAACGCAGTCTCTATCATTCTACCAAGAAAACAAACGGGTCAAGACTGAGAAACTCTCAGAGTCGTACTGGGCCTGGCTAGACCGGTTTCAAAAGGAAGTCATTCAGACAAACACTCAAGCCCTCTCAGCGCACACGCTTGACCAGGAAGCAGAAATCGGTCAGCCGTTATTCCAAGTTGGGTTGATTGGATATCTTGGTTACGAGCTGAAGCGGGAATCACTCCCTGGATATACCTACACGCCATCTTCAGAGCATCTTGCTGATGCGCAACACAACGACACCCGCCTGCTTTTTGCCGATACTGTTTTCTGGTTGGATAACTACACTCGCAATTGGACAATTGTAGGACTTGTTCGTCGAGACGAGCGCGATCCAATTGGGGCTGCCGTTGGCTCTACCAAGAGCGTTGGTCGAACGGAATCTAATTTCGATGCTTACGTAGAGAGGGTCCGCGAGGGATTTGCACGCCCACCATCTCCACCCCACCGTAGCCCGACGCCTTTGCCCATGTTCCGCGGTACTGACAATGAAAAGACCTACAGTACTGCTATTGAAGCATCGCGCGCCGCCATCCGTGAGGGTGAGTCGTATGAGCTCACCTTGACTACGAAATTCAAGGCCGACTGCGCCAATGAAGACCCGTACTCATTCTATCTGTACCTGCGTTCCCGGAACCCCGCACCTTACTCAGCATATCTCAACTTCCCTTACCACGACGTTGCGATTTTGTCATCATCTCCGGAGCGCTTCATCTCCATAGACCGAGATGGTGTGGCTGAGATGAAGCCGATTAAAGGCACCATTGGCGTCAGTACAGACGCGGTTGAAGATAAACGAAGAATCAACGCGCTAGCGACAGACAAGAAGGAACTCGCTGAGAACCTTATGGTACGTGACTCTCGTACATATTCATTAAAAAACTGCTCCCTAATATTGAAGCTAGATTGTGGATCTCATTCGATCGGATCTCCACAACATGTCCCCCTCTGAATCTATCACCGTACCAAAACTTCTCCAAGTCGAGAGTTACGAGACAGTCCACCAAGTACGTTATACTTGCCCATCTCCAAGCACAGATCGACTAACCCCAAATGCAGCTAGTGACGACCATCCAATCCCAGATCGCCCCCAAAATCGGTAGCGTTAAGGCAATCGAGCGCTGTTTCCCACCCGGCTCTATGACTGGCGCACCCAAACTGCGCTCTGTACAGCTTCAGTGCTCTTATCAATATTCAATATTCGTAAAAGGCCGTATTGATATTGATATTGAAAATTAATTCAATATTGAAAAATATTGAAAAGATATTGAATATTGAATATAGTACAGTCTTGGTATGGTGTTTTATTTAAAAGTAGGCTCCGTACGCCCCTGGGCTCTAGTAGAGCTTCAAAATAGTTACTCTCTCGCGACTACTCTCTTACCACTATCGTCACCTCCGCAATCCTTGGCGTGGTGTAGTAGATGTTGGCTGCTCTCTAGATTCTGCCAAGGCCTCCGAAGTCTCTTGTGCCACATTCGTCGCCATAGCCTCCCTCCCCACATTAAGCAATACTATATTCGATTCTTGCTATCGCGAATAGCTTTATAAGGGAGGATCGCGGGTAAGCTGCCATATAGAGGTAGATAACTGGTGCTTTTACGAGGCGACTTTTGGGGAGTTTATGTTTGGGGTAGGGTCGCTTGACGCGTCGTCGTCGCCGCTAGAGTGGATAAATTGATTGGAATTAAGCTTAGAAATAGCGGAGGAGGATGTATTATCGTCCTTAATTGCGTTAGTAGATGAGGGAGGTATGGCATTAATCAAAGGTAGAATGTACGGGGAGGGGGTGGGTGTAAAAATTATTGCGATGACTTACAAGATCTAATTTAATGTTTGGTAATTTTTACTTTCTATAGGTTTACCTAATGAATTTTAAATGCGCACGTATTGTAAGGAGGCCCGAGAGTCATTTACTAATACATCTTGCCTCATTTTTACCACCTCAACTCTAAAAATCTTCAATATTTAATATCTTTCAGTATTGAACATATCGTATTGATATTGACATTGACATTCAATATTCAATATTGAAAATTCAGTAATCAATATTCGATATTGATAAGAGCACTGTACAGCTTCTCGATGCACTCGAGGGCTACCAAGAACGTGGCGCCTATGCTGGTAGTCTAGGCTATCTCTGCGCAAGCGGCACAGTAGATCAGTCTGTAATCATTCGAACGATCGTTAAGAAAGGCAATGAGCTAGTCTTAGGAGCTGGTGGTGCGATTACGTGGTTGAGCGATGCAGGGAAGGAGTGGGAAGAGGTTATGGTTAAGGCAAATGCTGTGGCTAAGGTGGAACCCTTGGTCAAGATCCCGGAGATTGATGTTCCGGAGCTTGTGGCTTAGAGGGCGCTCAGATTTTGCATGGCAAGGTTAGGTGTTAGATTAGTAATATCTCTCTGTTCGTCAGATCATAGGGGTTTCGGGAGTCATTGGTTTTGGAATAGTCTGGTCCGTCCTTGAACAGTGCTTTGGTCCTCGCAACGCAATTCGTCAACTGCAGTTTAATGCTTTTTTATTCATTATCCATTCATACATGATTCCGCCGCGATGGGCCTGATGAAGAATTCTATTGACCTGAATCGGATTTTCTTACCACCGTCTTATTACTGTCTTTGATGCTTATTACCTTATGACTCACCACCCTGTTTCTTACCATCGTATTGCCTACCACCTATTTCTATTGCCTGCACCTACCTTATGCATATAGAGAGCTTCTAGAGCCAGCTTTAATAAATAGAGTTCTTATTCTAAATTGTCCGGTTAATAGTTATAAGCCCGGGCTATCTATTACATTATCTTTTAACTTAAGGTCTTAAATATTTCTATCGTTATCTTAATTCTAGACGCCTGTAATAACCTCTTAATAAGAACAAGATATACTTTATACCGTTGCTATAGTGTCGAACGGTAAAACTCGTGTGTAGATTGATCTATGAAGAAAAGAGACTATTTATACATGAAGGAGTAGACTAGGTCGGTGACCGAGTCGGTGATCGAGTCAAGGGTAAGATGGTAGTAAGTAAATCCGATTCAGGTCGACATATAGTAACCCTTATAAGCCTAGCTAATTAGGACGAATAGATTAAAGTAATTAAGTCTAAAGCAATTAGTAGTAGAGTATAGAAGTATATCGACCTATATACTAGGCGGAAGGAGCTTCTAGTACTTAAAGAACTAACTCAACCGTTAGTAACGACCGTTAATCCAGGGAAGTTAAAAATTACGGAGCTTAACGCGGACGCGAAAAAGGAACTTATAATATAATAAAACGACTATAAGAATCTCAAGAAACTTTCATTTATCCCTTCAATCTGCACTCTCTGAGCACTCTTGAGGTATCAATACGAGGTCTGATCAACCTAACACTTTGACGAGTGAAAGCGCTCGGTTGCCTGGGAGAACAGTTTTGCTGCCATCGTCTGATCTAGAGGCTAACCGCAATTAATGGCAATGGTGAAGATAAATAGTGCTGTGACATCCCAGAGTATGTGAGAGCGAACACACGTCCTCCAAACAGTCGAAAGCCCAGAATCAATCAGCATTGCCAACGAAGCATAGAACCGTTGAGGTAGGTTCAGTGCTGCCTCGCCAACATACGGACGTAACCCCACAACTCCGCCCCTTTCAAGAGGGGGGTGACCATATACAAAGCAGAAGTAGTCTCCAAATGTTCCACCTAAAAGAAGTAGAACAGCTTCCATCGCTTCACCTTCGTAGCCCAAGTAAAGAAATACACCAATCCCAAATTTGTGAACGTGAAAACAAGAAAAATCCCCCAGTACGACCATTTACTCGCTAATAGTCCACCATCACCAAGGTTAAAGCCGTCCAAATACTGATCTCCACTCGTCCACTTGCAAACACTGCACTCATCCGTTGCGTTCGGGTTCAGCAATTGTGCAAAGGCAGACGCGGCCCACGGGCCTGCGTACTCGCCGCAGGTTTGGCCGCCGGGAGGGGAGAAGTGCGTCAAATCGCTAGTGGAGCAAGTTACGACCACGTCGGAGATGACGGCTTTGACCATGCCTCCGAGGAGGTAGGTGCAGTGATGTCAATGGACTGGATTGATTTTGGATTGGATTGGATTTCTTGGACTCAAAGTAGATCCGGTTAAGGACTTTGATTAGCTTATATTTGGATTGGATTTGAAGCCTTCTTATAACTGGATATCCAATAGATCCAGATCTATATATAGGTGGTGAGACGTCTAATATAAGCGAGCGCCGCTTAAGCATTCTAGGCCTATCGCCATATAATTGAGGCTCGATTTATTATAGCGACTAATTTAATTTAATAGAAATAATTGAGCTAAGGTCGTTGATTCGATGTAGATTAAGTAGAGGAAGTTGATCCTTATCGCGTCGCCCTTATCGCGTCGCCCCCATCGCATCGCCCCCATCGCGTCGTCGCCCTTATTACAGCTCTCATTACGTCACGTCTCCTTCCTGTATAAGTTTTTTAATCCGTCTACTTCTTCTATATAGAGGGCTTTGTTACTACTATAGGTCAAGCGACGCGCGGAGGGGGTAGCAATTATATATTAAGTAGCCGTGCTGCAGGCAAAGCTCCTGCTGTTCCTTAAAAGCGAGTTAGTAAGGCCTTTGGCAGTAGAAAAAGGAAGCGCCTAAAAATAACTGCAGATCCGATTAAGCTAGAGCCTCTTACCTATCACGAATCTGACCCTAACTCTAACTCTAAGCTAGAGCTTATATAGACGCCGGCGGCAGAGCCAAGTTAAATTAAGCTTTATAAAGAGTGATACCGTAAAGCTAGCGATATCGCTGGCTAAAGGCGCGGTAAGAAGAGGTTCTCGTATATATAGGGTAACAAGAAAGGATTCGCGATTATACATAAGACGTCGGCAGTTAAATACTACTACTGCTGCCAGTGCCTGGATGAGAAAAAGGATCCTATATATAAGCCGCTTAGTAAGAGACTTTACTAACTCTACTACCTATTTACTAATTAGTAATTAGAACTTAATGGTAACTCTTCTATTTTAAGTTACTGGAAAAGGACTTACTAAATTAACTAAAATAGCAGTGAGATTAAATCTAAAGGGCTGATTAAGCAGTATATTGCGCAATAGGATTATATCTAGAACGCCTGGTTTAATTACTTTAAGATCTTACTAATCCGCTAGCTAGTGTACTATTATATCGCGTTTTACTAGATTAAAAACGTTTACTTTCTAGAATTAATTTAGCATCTATATAGAAGTCTTATTAAGTATATTCCTACTCGTAATATAATCTGCCGCTAGGTTATAGATAAGTTTTAAAAGCAGAAGCGTTAACTACGAGAGGACTTATAAAAAGCTTAATTAAATATCCACCTGTCCTTTAACCTCTGGACGTTACTAAATTGCTACACTATTATTATAATTATCGCCTACTATATTAATAAGAGCGGAGCTTAACAGATAAAGCTTTTTACTTTATGGCGGCTTAAAGGCGAATATACCGGTATAAACTAAGCCTAGATTGTCCTTAATGTAATTAGCGAGTATAAGATTAGCGGTAAAATTGGGTACTTTATGCTTAATAACGCGTTAAGCAATAATACAGCTATTAACTTAATTCTTAAAACTCTGTATCTAAGGATGTTAGAAAAGCAGCGAAAGCAACGTTAATTACGGTGCCTAGGCCATATAGTTAACCTCTATATATAGGCGTTCCTTCTAGGCAAGAAGGCAGACACTACGCTGGAGGAGCTTAAGCTAGCTTATAGTAGGCACGACTTTAAGTTAATTGCGAAGATCTAGAGGTAGTAGGGAGCTCTTGGTTGTCTGTATAACATTATTAAATATATTAGGATGTCGCCTTAGCGCCGTAAGGAGTTCTAAAAGGTCGTAGTTAGTGGCGATTGGTTATTATTTAATAAGCTTAAGGTAAGTAATAAGATCTTGGTATTAAGATTTAGTAACATTCGCTATTTAATAACGTCAAAAGCCAGGGGTTTAATTGGTGGGCTTATTTTCGGGTCCGGATTTTATAAATATCCGGGCTGTGGTTATAATATTAAACTTCTTAAATTCCTTAGCTAATATCTTTGCCAGCTTATTTAAAGTAATGTAACGCGATAGAACTTATACTTTAGCTCTATTATATACGCTATTAATTATAAGTAATATATATAGCAATTCTGCGAGACCTATAGGCCTAAGCGCGGCGATGGCATTAAGAACGACCGTCTTATATCCCACCACTGGTTTCTTCTTAAAAAGCTTTTATCTGTCCTACAGCCATTCTACGAGGCGACTATATGTGGCCAGGGTTATAAACATACTCTCTACCGCTGGTTTACTACTATAGATTGGCTTCTTAACTGTACCTAGGACGCCTAGATAGATTTTAAAGAATATTATATATAGTATAGGGACCACAATAAATACGCCTACCTTAAGGCTGCTACCTACGCGTTATAGGAGAAGTGCGAGGAGTACTATAAGCTAGCCGATGATAGCGCTGCTTACTACGCTACTTAAGTCCTTCTACTAGATAAGAAGTAGTGGTAGTTTTATTAAATATTTAATAATAAACATACGGATAGTTGGCCCCCCAACTAAAATTTTGACCCGAGTTTGTAATTTAGAGCTTTATTATATAGACTTTAACTAATATATATAGAGATGAGGTTTTCCAGGGGGAGACCCCCTGGGACCCCCCTATATAGAGCTTTTACTTAATTTAGAAGTAGTAGTAAGACTAAGGCGCCTTAGTCACCGCTAGGTAAGGATCTACTGTAGTGACTAAGGCGCCCTACTTAAACTAAGCTTAAAGGTTATATTGGTCACGAATCTAGTATATATTTAGACTGCAGAGCTTTAATATAGAGCCCTCTATGTAGGATCTGATATAGTAGATTGTGATTTTAATTTAAAGCTTTATATACTAAATATTTTTAATGCCTAATAAATAAATCGCCGCATAGCTGGAATTAAAGTCTACTACCCTAACTTAATTAAATACGTATATAAGAAGAGACATAATAGTATACCGAGACCCCTCCCCCCAACGGGTAGAGGCGGTGCGGCTATAGTAGCAACGCCTAATATAATTGATTAACTATATCGTTGCCCACTAGTTCGGATATATGATAATATAATGGCTCGGTAATAATGTAATAGCTTGGCGCCAAGCAATAAGAGGGGGGGAGAAAGGGAGGGGAGGAGATTGGGGGTGGCTCGGCCACTGCAAGAAGGTCATAATAGTAGTGTAGTGTTAAACTTTAAAAATTATGTCCCGGGAGCTTAATTGACGACCCCTATATAAACCGTTAATAATGTTTAATTATAGAGCTTTAAACCGGCAGATATTTTAGGAATGCCTATTATAAGCAGCTCTAAGTATAAAATCTAGAATATTTAGTAGTGGTGGAGTACGGGATAGGGTATATATTTATATTTCCAAATGTTATTACGTAACGTAATTTTTAGGTAATAAAAACCAGCCATTTATATTGCTCAACTAACACCTACTAAAGGTTCCTCCGTCCTTCCTATCTTCTCTCTTGCCCGTTATCTCCTTATCTGATACTATCTATATCGCTACATTAACTAATAGATCCCTTAGTGGGGACTAGGGAGGAGTATTAGAGCACCTCTAGTTCTTATAGGGAAGAAGAAAAGAAGAGAGGAAGGTATAAAGGTGTAAGGCAGTATTGCTAGGGTGTATAGTAGGGAGTAGGCAAGCCGAGCATAAGTCATATAGGGAGTTGATGGAAGAGGACGATATGGTAATGAGGGTAGGCAATAGCCTGAGTACAGAGACGAACCGATGGGGGAGGAAGGAGGCTGCAAGCCCGAGGAGCTTATAAGGGGTGGCCAAGGCCTAGCCGAAGGCTAGCCTTGGCAGCCCCTGAGAGCTCCCGGGATGTAGCCGAGTAAGGGACCAAAAGTACCCTTATAAAAGGAGGGAGTATTTATAAATGGGAGGAGACCTATAAGTATAGGAGATTAGGCAGCCATAATATAGCTATTGTTGTTACTTAACTAACACTTACCGGAGGCTCCTCCGTCCTTCCTGTCTTCTTTTTTACCCGTCTCCTTATCCGATACTATCTATATTACCATATTAACTAATAGATCCCTTAGTGGGGACTAGGGAGGGGTATTAGAGCACCTCTAGCTACTGTAAGGAAGAAGAAAAGAAGAGAGGAAGGTATAAAGGAGGGAGTATTTATAAACAGGAGGCCCTGCGAGTATGTAATTTGGTAAGTACTAATAGCATAAGATTCTCGTATAGGATAGGCTTGATTGCTTACCAAAATACGGGGTATCTCTATTACTATAGTGGCTACTATAGTGGTAAAGACGCCTTAAATATTTAAGGTTAATTTTTAATTCAGTAGAGGTTATTATTTTTAGAATTTAATAGGTTAGAAAGGGTCTAGGTTAAAGTCCAGCTAGCGTCTTAGCAGAACCTTATTTGGACTTTTAGAACTTTTAATTTAATTTATTAATTCGTTTATTAGTCGGGTACATTTATTAACTAGGGTTAATCATCCGTTTATTTAATAGGTGAAGAAGCTTAAGACACTATAAAGGCGGTAGAAGTAGTTTAAGTAAGGCTATAAGGTTAAAAAGAGGGTTCTTAGTTAGGAATTATTATAATTATATATATATTCTCAGAGGTCACGTAACTTCTTATATAAGCGACATTTCCGCCCTTTAAAAAAATTAAAAAATTCCAAAAATTAATTAACGCTATAGACAGCAGTAATATTAATCCGGTAATACTGCCAATTCTCCCTATATACTATTGTATGTATATCTAACAGCTTTAAAAGCGGTAAGAAGGTAGAACGAATAGGGGGGTTAAAATTTAGAAAATTAAATTTCGCGGTTAAGCTATTTAAAAGTTAGGAAACCAAGACGAATACCATATTCTCCGCTTACCTCTAAGCCAGTACATAATTTCCTAATTAGGAAAAGTCGTTTACGAGTAGTTACTACTGCCTCCGTACAAAATCTTCCTATTATACCTCTTTAGTCTTACTTATAGATAACTAAAATCGTTTTTTATTAAATCTACGTTTAAATATAAGCCCCAAAAGCTTCTTAACTTATAAAATTGCTATATAGGTTAATCCAGCTATCTTATCCTTTTCCTTAATATCTAAAACTACTTAGTTAAGCGTTAGGCTTTAGCTTTTATATACGGTAAGAGCAAAAGCTAAAGTAATTAGAAATTAACGCTATAAGCAAGAGCCTTTTATACCCTCCCATTTATAAAGCACGGAAAAGATAGGGATAACTTTCTTACTATCCTGCTAAGTAAATAGGGTAGGTCCGTTATACCCATTTACTATAATAAGTAGTAACTAGGGCTGATCCTTTTTAATATCCGCGTATTTCTTCTATACGATATCTTTAACTATATTAGTAGTACTGTTTACCAAGCCTAGTTTAACCTAGATATTCTATATTAGTATTACTTTCGCGCCAATACATAGGGCTAAATTCTCTATAGTACTGCACTAATTGGAAGTAGCTTTCCGCGCACCTACATTAGTGTTAACTAACTTAATAGCCACCACCGGCTGTAAAAGGTCGCGAAGCCGAATAGTATTATACTTACCTATAGCAGCGCGTGTGCCATATAGCTAAATTGCGTTATTAAAGCCCGCAACCTTATTAGTAGATAGGCCCTACTTATACCTAGTTAAAAGAAGCTTCTAGGTTAAATTACTTATAGAATTACTACGTAGCTCCATAAGGGCGGTCCTAAATATAGAGCTCTTAGCGTTATTACCGCCCTGCCGCATAACTTAATCTAGGATAGTAGTTTAGTTAATCGCCTTATAGGCTCCCTTTCTATAGCTGGCGAGCTCTAACGGCCTAGCGGGTAGATTACTATATAAGGCCGCCTAACCTATAGAGGGAAGCTAATAGAAATCGCCTACTAGTAAGATATTTAAGCCTCTAAAGTAGTCATTGTTATATATAGGGTAGATCTAACGGAGGCGGCGATTAATCTAGGCCAGATATACTTGCCTAATTATAGATTTCTTATTAAGGATAAGATAGTAAATATCCTTAAAAGCTTATTATAGAGGCGTAAGACTGGCAGCAGGCAATTCCTTAAAGGGGCGATTTACTAGCAACCTTAATAGTTTATATATAGTTCTACCGTTAATATTAAAGGCAGCTACTCTAGTAGGGGCAGCTTAAACTAATAGTAACGGCTTACTATTAGATATAGCTATATTATAGAGCGTAGTAGACAGAATAGTAATAAGATATAACTTACCGGTTTCTGCCTCTCTATTAATATTAATCCGCAGTAAAAAGGGGCCAAGGCCCACTTAGATCTGCCTATAGTAATTAACTATAACATTATAGATATAACGCTGACCTAGTTATAAGGAGAACGGAGTTACTATTTAGGATAGGCGGCTCTACGGTAGAGGCTATAGCCGTACTTCCTACTAATAAGTCCTCTTATTAAGCTGCGGGTACGTACCCCAATGCGTACTCTAGTTATAGTTATAATTAAGCTCCCTATCACTAAGCCTATTAGGATCCTTAATTTTAACTCTATTAGTATTTTAAACGCGGGCATATAGGGCCTTAAAGAACTAGTATAGCTCTAAGTCGTCTACAAAATCGCCTTTAAACTTATTAATATTAGCAGTTTTATAACCTTCCTCTAGTTTCTAATTGTAGAAGTAGTTAGGCTAATGCTAATAAGAGTTAACGTAAGCCTAATAGGAAGCTATATAATTAGGAGCCCCGAATCTATTAGTATAAGTAGCTACTTCCTTATATTCCCTCTACGGGTAATAAAGAATAAGCTTTACGCGGCAGAACTTAGGATACTACGGATAAAAAGGATCGCCGTTATATCGCGGAAAGTACGATATAACTTAAGGCCTTGCTCTTAGTTAACGCTTATAAGTAGAGTAATTAAAATAGAGGAGAAAGTTAAGGAAAGTAACGTTCTCTACCCTATCTAGGCGGCGCTTATATTTCTTATAGTTAGACAGTCTATGCCCTTTTAGTTACCTATCTATAAGCTTATATATAGCGCTCTAATCGTCCTCCTAGTGGTAGTTTAAAGTTACTATATTCCTAGAGCCTTTATAAAGGGGAATATTAAGAAGTAAATAGTATACCTCCTACGCTGACCAATCGCGTTTAGCAATAAGCTTATTTATAAATCTAGCCATAACCGAACTAAAGGTATAAAGGCTATTAGTATATAGCTGTACTAATTAGAGTAACTCCTAGTAGGAAGTTAACTTCTTCTCTTCCTTACTGCAATATTTGCCTATATAATTAACTATTACTAATATGCTTATAGCGGGTGACGTATTAATATTCGCTATCCACGCTAATATTATAGCTGTATTATAACTATTAAGAAGCTTATCATTACATTATAGACAGAACGTCTAGTAATATAGATTTTAATCCTTTAATATAGCGGCCTTATTATAAAGAGAGCGTGGAAAATAGAAGCGGTACTTCTTTACTCCAGTAGAACCTTTCTTTAATCTTAAGCAGTAAGATTCGGTGCAATTACGGTGCCGTTAAAATTAATTAAGATAGGCAATAAGAAGCTTACTAGTATTAAGCTACTCTTTATAGCTAAGAGTAGAAGGATATCGGAGATTAGGAGGCCTAGATTAATTAGAATTAATTACGGATATAAAAGTATTCCAATACTTAGCAAAAGCCGCCTTTAACTTACTAGCTAACGGATCTGGCCTTAGGGCTGTTAAACTCTATAAGAAGCTATATATATAGCCGCTACCTTATACCTACCACTTATATTAGGACTAAAAGTTAGTACCATTAAATAGGCCCATAAGCACGTGCTTCCTAAACAAATCGAAGCGGCGATATAGCTAGTAAGCAGCAATATGCGGATTATTGTTAAGATTTTAAGAAGTAATCTAGTAGCGCTAAGCCTTATTAGCGGCCTTATATTTATTAAATAGAGGCATATAAGAGTGTAGATTATACCAATATAGATTAATAGCGCTTAGTGTAAAGAATAGAGACCCGCTTTTAATATTCTTAGTATAGGCCGTAAGCTTATTTCTCTTCTACCTCCAGTAAAGCCTAGTGCCCTTAAGGTTCCGTATATGCTATATAATCTTATTTACTAACTAGCTACTCCTATTACCATTTATAAGATTACTAAGCTTATTTAAAGATAAACTATTTTTATTTAATCGGCCGTAAAGAAAGCGGGTAGCGCTAAGGGCTTGCTCTCTTATAATCTAATTAAACATATAGTAGTAAAATAAAGGGTAGCTGCTAAACCAACCGTCCTAATACTTAAGCATATACTTAGCGTACGCAGCTAGGGTAACTATATAGCTTTATAGCATATTAAAATCGGCTTTACTATAAGGAAACAAAGTAGGAAAGGCGCCGCGCATAATAAAACTAGCTAATTGCTTAGAAAGAGGCGTCTACCGTATAGTAGGAACCTCTAAGCCCGCTTATAGGTCTTATTAGTGTTAAACCTCGCAACTTAAAAGCTTTAATTTATTAAGGCTAGGCACCAGATTAGGAACTAAAGTATTTAGTACGTTGTTATTAAATTCGCTATTTAGTATATCACTGCTAAGCTTGATAGGTGGAGGATTAATAATAGGAGGACGTTATATAGGAGTAGAATTACTTATAGAAGCTAATATAGCCTATAACCTAGGAGTAAGCTAAGCCGTCGGGCCACTAGAATCTGACTTTAGCTTATTAATATAAGGTAGCTAATTTAATATAGAGCCATTTTCGGGTAAGCTGGTAAGTTAGGTACTATATATTTTAACGTCGCGATAATTAGAATAATTAACTTTTAGAAAGTAAAGCTATAGTAATATAGCAGAGCGCCTTATAGTATACCGTTTGGTAAACCATTGACTTAAGTATTCGCCACTATCTACCGCTATAGGCTTTACGACCAGTATATTAAGTTTAGTAGGTAGCCGTGGTAGCTATGTCTAAGTCTTTAGTATGTTCTGGCCAAAGTAGTAGACGTAGCTAGTATAGCGATGTTGCTGGCCACGTATACGCACGACTTGCAGATAAACGTATACGCGCGTAATTAGAAGCTCCTCTACCGCGGTAAGTATAGGTAGGAAGCTAGGAAGCCAGGAATAGGCCCTAGATCGAGCCCGTTACTTTTACTAAATAAGGGAGAAAGGGTTAGATCCTTAAGACCATTGGCGTCCTTAATATAGGCTTTATATACACCTATATTATCACCCTCTATAGCTAGGCCTATTTAGAACTACCGCTCCTTACAATAACTACATATCTCTATACATTTAGCCTATAATATACTCCTAAACTTCTTAATTCGCTTTTAATTAACAGCCGAAACGGGTAGTGGTGTGGCCGTAGTTGGAGTAGGTATTAGTGGTAGAGTAGGCATAGGAGCTAGTTCCGGAAAGGACGTATTTAGGCTATCTAGAGTGCCTCTTCTGCTATATAGAGCTTTATCTATAGTATATAGCGGAGGAGTAGGCAAGTGAGCTTTACCCCACTAATTAAGAATACGGTGCTCCCGTTATATTGCCCTAATTGTCTTCCGCCGTTAAGCTATTTTAGGGGTATCTTGGCTATTCTGGCCGTGAGGCAGGAAGGCGTTCTTAGTATTGTTTTTAGGTAGAGTAGTTTACTAGCGCCTTATAGGACGATTCTTAGTAGTAGAACCTAACTCTATAAGAGCTCTCCGCTTATTTAAACTATATTTAGAGGCCTAGAAAAGTAAGCAGAAGTAGAAGTAGTATATAGGGAATGCGCGCCTTTAACTGATATAACTGGCACAGCTTTAAAAGCTTCTTTAAAGGGCCATCTTTAATAAAGTTAAGACGGGGCTTATAGATATAGCACTTGCTGCACTTAATTATAGTAAGGTCTGCCATATTTACGGTATATATAGTGGTATTAATAGAGATATTAACAAATATGTTAACAAAAAGGTATGTGTATAATATTTTAATGTTCCAATATTTTAAAGTTTGTCACGTAAATTCTGCTATAACTTACCGTCCGCAACTTTTTTTGAACTAATTAGAAGTAGGCTTGGCAAAGTTTGAAATCTAAGACCTAAATCTATTATTTACACGCTTGTAGAGAAGAGGATTAATTAATTTGATTAGTGGGTACGGGCTTAAAGGTATTAATTGAGAATGGGTATATTTGTAAGGCCATTTATAGGGGATTGCCCTGCCTTAACTAAACGTGATGCCTATAGACCCGTGCGCAAGCATATTGCTATAGTATCTATTTATAAAGCCTAAAATATGTAACTAAAGAAAAAGGTATAGGTGGGAGGGAAAGTAAGTAAGCAAGGCTTAATTTTGTAAATGTTAATAATGTTAATATTACTAAGATGCAGGGGTGCTGCTGTAGTGCTTGCTTAGCTATATAGATATATCTATTTATTATTTATACGCTTACGGAGAAGAGGATTAATTAATTTAATTAGTGGGTATAGGCTTAAAGGCATTAATTAAGAATAGGTATATTCGCAAGGCTATTTATAGGGAATTACCCTGCCTTAACTAAACGTAATACTTATAGACCTAGAAGCGCAGCGCCTGTACTATATAAGGTAGAGTAGGGGGAAGAAAAAATAAAAAATAAAAAAGGGGGGAAAAGGAGAGATTCGAGTTAATGTATTAAAGTACTAAAATAGGCACTTCTATACGCTATTGTGCCTAAATACCTTCGCCTATTATATCTAGGGCGAGTAATAATAAGAACGGTATTAGCGTTTTATATTAGAAGTTTACACTTAGCCAGAATAGGTCTTTTAGGGATAATAAATAGTAAAGCTAGAACGCTTATAAGGACCACTGGCCCAATTGCTATATTTGGCCGTCTGTAAAACCGTTATCTTAAGCATATTAAGTAGCACCTTTTTAAAACAAGTGTCCGTTATAGAGCTTAGAGTAAAGGCCGAGAGCGGTAACTTTATACTTTAGCTTATTCCTAACCGCGTAGCTTATAAAGGCCGATCTCTTAAAGTAAAAGAGAGGGGCGTTTCTAGGTTGGGGGTTATTTTTAAATAGGTATTTTATAGCTTAAACTGCGCATTTAGGTTGCCCTAAAGCGGTAATTATAATTAAGACTCCTTAGTAATTAACGTCTGTTTTACTACGCTTTAGACGTAATATTATATAGTCCTCTGCTAGCGTTATATCGTTTCTAGTATATTTTATAGTAGAGAAGGCATAGCTATCTTTCTAAGCCTTGGTGTAGGTAATCTCGCTTAAATAAAGGAATCCCATAAAGGCTGTGGTAACGGCGGTATTAAAGTTAAAATCCTTAACGGATTGGGCATTTGGGGTAACTAATTAGGTAAGGATGTCTTTGGTAATTAGTAATCTTTTAGCTGTAGTAAAGGGATTTATAGATGTTACACCGTCTAGGATCCTCTTAATAATAGGATTATTAAAGACGGAGGTGTTATAATTAGCGTTAATATAGTAGGATTAAATTGTAGAGACGTAGACTCTAACTATAGTAGGCTTAATATGGCTTATTCCTAGACTAGTATTGCTAAAGATCTATTAAGTAATCCATTCTCCTAGGTGGTAGAGGGGCGCTAGGTACTTTACCGCTCTATAAAAGTTGTAGTAGCCCTTCTAACTCTTAATTATAGGATAGTATAAATTTCTCGTTCTATTAGAGAGGCCGTACTATAATAGTTAGCCGAAGCATTTTAAGGGGGCTTTTACCTTAATCCAGAAATTAGGTAGGGGGTTTTTAAGAGGGACTAGGTCTCCTATTTTGGCGTTAGATTAAATATAATAAAGAAGCGTATAGTAACGGTAAATTAGAAGTATTCTAATGCGGGTATAGTAATAATACCCTATCGCGATTAAAACGAGATAGAGTATTAGCTAGCCCGTTTTCTATAGAGGAAACCTACTTTATATAAAGTGTAATATTATAGGCTGTAGCTAGTTAGAGGATTTTACAGAGCGGGTAATTACCTAGTTCTTTTACTACTATATTCTAGAATCCTAAGAGTGCTACTATGTTATCCATATAGATATAGACTAAGCTATACTTTTATTACGTTGCCTAGAGCTAAAACGAGGTTGTAATTACTTAAACCTCCCGCTTATTAATTAGGGTAAGGCGGTGTTCTGTATTAGGGTAGTAGCTTAAAGAATTGTCTTAGGGTAGAGATACTAAATAGGGCGGCTATATTGTCCCTTAAGAATCCTTAAGGAAGAAGAAGGCCCCATAATTAAAAATCTTAGATACGTTTAAGAAGAGATAGAATTATTTTTAATCCGTATTATTAAAGAAGAGGATATTATTTAAAAGGGTAAGAGCATCCCTCTACTATAATAAGTCTTGGCAAAGTTTAGCTGTTAGCTATTGGCGAGGATAACTACCTACCTTTATAAAAGTGGAGATAAACTCCTAAATAGAGCGGTTATATAAACGCCTAAGCCTAATTACCTAGGCGCTCTAAGCGAGTCTACTAGCCAGTTTTTAACTCTAAACTAGCGTTAGGGATCTACTACTTAACGCTTTATTAATCTCCTTAATTATAGTAGCCTGTTTTAAAGGAGAAAGACGTAGCTTAGACTTTAGAGTATTTATAATATAACCTAGGACTTTAGCCGTAGTGCCTTTAATATTCTTTAATTTGTTTTATAAAATGCCTAATTTATCACTTAATTAGTTATATATACTAAGTAATTAAGGGAGGATAGAAGCGTTAGAGAGTATAAAGATAAAGTTATCTANATAGTGCTNTAAGGCGGNNTTTAGGATATATTNGATAAGTATNTAGTNGAATNNCTCCGTAAAAAGATTAAATAAAAAGGGTGCAGTTTAAAGGCCGAATAAGAGGCAACGTTTAAAATATACTATACCCTTTTAGGAGAACCCTATAAGGTGTTAAGCTTTAATAGAAAGTAGAATATTCCAAAAGGCGTCCTTAATATCCCTCTTAATAATTATATAACTACGGCCTGTATATATAACATATTAGAGAACCTAATTAACTGTTAAATATTATAGTATAGCGAATGCTATAGGGATTAAGTTGTTAATAGATTGGCTAGATAGTAAGGATAAGTTATAAATACAGCGCTATTTTTTATCCGCTTTAGGTACTAAACCTAGCGGCGAGGATATAATAGGAGATATTGCTATTGTAATCCTACCTATATCTAGATCGGCGCTGATCTTCTTTAAGATTAGGACCGTATTTACGGCTATTAAGGCTTAGTTCTTCTAGGAGAGGAGCTTAATTTCTAGGTTTGCCCTAATCTGGTATCTAAACTTTAAGATATTAATAATATTGCGTTAGAGGTTGCTAGGGTATAAGGATAAATAACGCCCCTACGCTTAAATAATTAAGGGGGAGAGAGAGTCCTATAAAGGAGAGGAGGGTAGGAAGACTAGAAATAATAGTATAGTATTTAGCCTACCTATACTATAAGGGTAAAGCACGGTTTTAGCGGAGTATAGGTATAGCTTAATAAAATCCTCTTCCTCCTCTTTTTTTTCCTTATTAATACTTTCCTCTAGTAATTGCTACTTATAATTCCTTATAGTATATAGGCTACCGCACTTACTATAGGTATGCGGGAACTTACAATCCTTGCCTAGGTTACACTTCCCTCTATTAAAGCTATAATAGGTCCTTAAGATATTGGTACTTACTTATATGCGTTTTAAGATAGATACGGATTTATAAGTACTAGGATTATAATAGATATCTAGGAAGTTACTAGAGATCTTCTAGTTAGCTAGCTTTAACTAGTTCTTTTAAATAACTATAGAGTAGTGCTCTAAGGCCATAGTTATTAAGGGAGCAATTTAGTAGGTAGTAGATAGCTAGATAACTTAATTATAGAAGGTAAGTATTTAGGGAATAAGATCTACCGAAAGATTCTTATATATAATAATTAAAATTATTATATAGTTAAGAAAGCCCTTTACCCACACTTTAATAGACGGGTAGTCCTTTATTATCCCTTCTTTTAGTCTTATAGAAAGGACGCTGTTAATAATAAGGATATTATTTTAAGGCTTAGACTAGAGCTAGTATATTTAGAGGTAAAAGAGGTTATTAGGCAAGAAAGTACCCCAAAATACCTTAAGTATCTCTTTATTTAGGACGCTAGGGAGGAAGGTATTTAGGATATTAGCTATAGATAGGAGTAACTTACCTAGTTTATTAATTGGGGTTAAGGATAATACTGCCGTAGCTAATTTTGCTGTTACTATAGTAAGGCTTAATATATAGAGTTTAGTTGCCTAATCTTCCTATTCTTTTTAAACGCGTAGTATTTTGGTACAGTCCTCCTATTCCTAAAGGAGTTTTATTTTCTAGTTAGTTACCTAGTCCTTAACCTCCTTTACCTAAGCTCTTCTAATCCTTAGGTCCTCCTTATATAGTTACTAAAGCCGTTTTTCGGCTTTTTTAGCGGCTAAAGTCTCGCGTTAAGCCGTGGAGAGAGGCGTTATTATAGAGGATGGAGACTGTAACGCCGGCGTATCGCCTAAAGGTGTAGGGGAAGGTAAGGGAGACTAGTAGGTAACCTCTAAGGAGTTTAGCTCGTCGAGTATATCGTCATTAGTTAAGTTTTTAAGGTTTTTATGGATAATTCGCGAAGGTTTAGACGAGCGTATAGGTCATTAAGTCATTAACAGTAATAATTAATTATTAGAAATTAAGTAAATAAGGCATTAGCTCTTAAATGAGACTAATATAAAAAGCAAGCAAGCAAGGCTTAATTTTGTGAATGTTGATAATGTTGGTGTTGCTGAGATGCAGGGGTGCTGCTGCAGTGCTTGCTTAGCCACATAGACATGTCCATATATAGACCACTCGTACCTCGGGTCAATAAGGACAAGAAGCACTGGCTTACTGGTAACCCTAAGGACCGAGAAAATCGCGGTATTTAGGGCCTAGTAGAAAACCTCTAGCTAGAGGAGTATAAGGGTAAGTATACTACTCCTACATCTAATAAGCCTTCGTCGCCGATTATATTTACATTAGGCGAGACTTTTAGTGGGCTTAAGAATTACGAACAGCTTAAGTCTATACCTCTTAGCAGATCCAACGCCTACTAGACCTATATTAAAAGCGACCCTAAACAGATTAACGACTATCTAGCTTATTAGAACAGCCTCTACCTCTTACAGCCCGACCTAGCTCAATTCGCCCTTAATATGTTAGCTATACCCCTTATAAGCGCTGAGTGTAAACGCGTATTTAGTTCAGCTAAGCACCTACTTACGGACCCCCGCAATCGTCTTAAAGCTAACATTATTAAAGCCAACGAGTGCCTTAAGTCCTGGTTTGGGCAACTTTAGGCCAAGGCTTTTGCGCAAAGCGTTAATCCTAACGTCGACGAGCAGTATAAGGAGGAAGCTGCTGCCAAGGCCGCCGCCAAAGATAAAGATAAGGCTGCGGACAAGGTTGGTACACAAGCCGGTGGGCAGGAAGATGAGTAGGAAGATAAGTAGGTAGATGAGCAGGAAGATAGGCAGGAAGATGAGCTAGAAGATAAGCTGGAAGATGAGCTGGAAGATGAGCCGGATGGGGTGGGCGTAGTTAAATATACGATCCACGATGACTGATTTGGTCCTTAACACCATGCCAAGATTCGCGATGTAACTAATTATATATTTGGATTATCTGGTTTAACCAGTTACGTAACCGGTTAAGAAGCCTAATTTGATTTTTGGATTGGATTTAAAGCGATTTTTGTATCCAATCCAGTCCATTGACATCACTGGGTAGGTGAAAGGATTCAAATAGTATAGCTAAAAGGTTGAGGGTAAGCGATACGCCTTCTCGAGAGTGGACAAGAGGTAGGCGTACCCAGTAGCGCCAGAAAACTTGAATCTGGTTGTACGGAACGATAATGCCGTTGAACCAGTTACATGTGCAGACAATGAACACCAAGACGTTACCGGCGAAGCCAAGGTCGGGGCTAAGGGCCATCATGAAGAGACCAAGTAAAACCTGAGGCAAGACATTTAAATACTGCGAACTTTGGAATTTGTGATACTGAGCTTACCTGGAAGATCTCATATGTCAAGAGAAACAAGAAAATGTAGCCAGCTTGGGAGTGCGGCAGGCCGCTGGGAAAGTACCAGAGAAGGAAATAAATGACCGTGACAAGGATGGCCGCAGGAAACTCTGCAATGATGTTGGCAGAAACAAAAGCAACCCATCCATACGTCCGAGATGGTCCCTCGCGGAACTGCCAGTACAAGCTTGCAAAGAAGTACCTGGCGAGTATGACGTTCACGATGGCATTACAGAGAAATAGAATAAAATACACGCTAAAAGATCTGTTGCATAAGTTTTGTTAGCGATGCGGGAGGAATCTGTTGGTCTATGAGATCGCCCACCGATTCTGGAGGTCCTGTGGGCTGGTGCCAGCCTTGAAGAATGTGAAGCCCACAAAGATTGCGGAGATCACGTGCACCCAAATCTTTGAATACACGTACGGAGTGTTCCGCCATTGGTTTTTCATGATTCTAATAGTGAGCAACCTCGTTTGTAACAGGGTGGAAGCATTGTACTCAGATAAATCGATCTCATCCAAGCTTGGTGATACGGTAGTCTTCTTTGATTCAATCTCATCAGTCAGTGAACGTGATTCTATCGAGGCTTTCCACTTCGCCGACCAATCTGAGCCTTTATCACTGGTACGAGCGCTGATCCCGGCGCCGACGGTTTCCAGAATGAACTCCGCAGGATTAGCACCTGGTGGGCAAGGTGCCCCGTTCCGTTCGAAATACGTGAGCGCAGCATCAACTCTTCCAAAATAAAGCTGTTCACCTTCCGATGAGAGCGCCAAGAGATTGTCGAATTGAGAGAAGAGCAATGCAGACGGTTGGTGTACAGTCACGATGATCGCTTGTCCTTGGTGAGCGAGCTTGCGGAGGTACTGGATGATATGCGCCGCGCCTTGGCTATCGAGGCCAGACGTGGGCTCATCAGCGAAGAGAATATGAGGTCTTGCGGCCAATTCAACTCCAATCTGTGGGACGTTAATGGATATACAATACTATCTCGGGTAATACATCTCTTACCGTAACGCGTTTCATCTGCTCGACTCCAAGTCCACCATCCACATCGCCGATAAGAGCATCCGCAACCTTGTTTAGATCCAAAAGCTCGAGGACAGTGTCTACATGGGCAAGTTTCTCTCTTTTTGAGAAATGTTTTGGCTGTCTGAGGAGAGCTGAAAACTCCAATGCTTCCCTGACCGTTGCCGTGCCATCGTGCAGATCCATCTGTTGTGCGAATCCTGATTGAACCTTAGCTTCCGGGTACACTAGAAGCAGACACAACAAAGGGATTTACCAGTGACTTTCTTGAACTCGGCACCAGGAGGCTTGTTGTGAAACAAGACCTCTCCTCCCATCTTTCCGGCGAAGTTCGTTTGACTGAGTGCAGAAAGAAGTGTTGTCTTTCCTGCGCCGCTAGCTCCGCATAAAGCTGTCAGCTGACCTCTCTTGACGTATCCTGTGATACCTTTAAGGATTTGCTTGTCGCCGATATCGAGAGTGAGATTTTTCCAAGTAAGAGCTGCGTGTCCAGTGACAAGGAACTTTTCAGATCGAAGCGAAATATCAGAAGATGATGTTATTGGTACCATCTTTTCCACATCGAGTGCAGTCCCAGTCTTACCCTTATGGCACTCAGAAGAGTTTACAAAGACAAGAGGCGAGCCTCCTTGCGGAGCGAAGTTCATGATTTCACTGCTGACGGCGCCAACAAAAAGATACGTCAAGGCAATGCCAATCATGATGCTAATGTTGCGCCAAATATGTGATTTGGAGAAGCCGTATGCGGAGACGTAATCTGCTCCCGCCACATTAGCTGAACCAGGAACCGCTCCAGGTATCGTGCAGGCTTGGTTAGCGAGGCTGATACTGTTTCCTGTGCCGGGAATGAGATTCCCATCAGAGCAGTCCAACGTGAGGTTTGTGAACTCATTTGCAAACAAGTTCTCGAATGCGTAGTACATGGGGTTAATCCAATGTAGCCATCCAAAGTATAGCCTCATGTCCTTTGCGGGAATGAGGAATCCCGCGAACAGCAGGAGCACAGTGCAGGAGAAGCCACCATAGCGGAAACAGTCGTCCAACGTGCCTACGTAGTAAGCAAACATGCGAAGCAAATTGCTGAAATTAACCGTGGAGATGAACAATGTCAGGAAGAAGATGAAAAACTTTCCAGGGTCGAGTTGTAATCGTGTTAAAAAGTAGAATGCCAGCATGAAGATGACATGCTGGAATGCTATCAGGGGTAGATCGATCAGAAAACGTGCGACAGCAACAGCGGAGGGTCGATAAAGATGTAAATGCCCTGCAAAATAGTTAGCTGTGAACCTTCGTAAAGTAAATTTTCCTAGCGTACCTTGACGTTCGAGAACAGAACGGTTAGTGTGAGCATCGAAGAGTTCTGGGAATTGCAACCAGCCATTGATGATTAGAGCGAAGAATAAGATGCCGCCTCGTGTAAAGGCGCCTTGGCCTGTATTGGTGATGTCCCAATAAACACTTCCACAAGATAGGCACAGGATAATGGTGGTAATCCATTTGACGTAGTACACTCTTCGTTGAGCGGTGACCAATTGGTACTCTCGTACAAGGCATTCCCATATCTGTTTCGGGAATGTAAGGTTGAAGGCAGTCCCTGGGAGTAGTTTCTCCTCCGCGGCGGCAAACTGTTGATAACGCTGAATCTCGTGGTCCAGGTTCATGAACTTGCCAGATCCTCTGAATGCGGCAGCCAGATCATCCGGACTTCGGATATTATGAGCATGAGATTTAGGTTTAGATCTTCTCTGGGTGGGATCCGTAATTGAGACGAGGAACTCTGCAGTGGTTTGGCCGGGCACTGGTATGTATCCGAGGTCTTCAAAGTATGCCCTGGCCTCAGATGTACTACCAAAAAACACTTCCCGGCCTTCATCGATGAGCAAAACTTTGTCGAAGTGGTTGTAAAGTTCTTCGCCTGCTTGGTAAAGTGTTGCAAGGGTAGTTTTTTGTCCAACATCTGTCAGTACCCGGAGGGATTTTACGAAGTCAAGAGCTGTGGAAGAGTCCAGCCCGCGGGTCGAATTATCGAAGCATTGAATGGAAGAGCCGGCAGCGAGGACTTCGGCAATAGAAACCCTCCTTAAGTCAGTATTCGGTTGGAACGAAGACACTTTAGAAACGTACCGCTTGCGCTCACCCCCAGAAACGCCTGGACTGAAAGCGCTGCCTACTGGCGTTTCCAAAGCATGCCCCAGTCCGAACAGCTTTGCTATTACTTCAGTGAGCTCTTCAACAACCTGTTTGGTCCGAACTTGCGTGGGCATGCTCATGCGTAGAGCGAACCGAATTGTTTGTCTAACCGATAGCGAAGCTATATGCCGATCCTCTTCCGGGAGATAGATAGTCTCCCGTTGGTGGTGACGTTTGAACTGCGGCGCAGGCGTAGATTCATATATCAGATCTCCACGAATGTCGAGTGTAGACCTGTTCGCTACCGTTCTTAAGAAGGTAGAGCAACCACTGCCTGGGCGGCCAAGCACAAGCAGCATCTCTCCCGGCTTGACTAGGCCGGTGAAATCGGCCAGCAGCTTGCAGCCGCCATTGCGACTTGTGCCTTTCCGGAATTCTCTAAAGATATTGGACTTGAGGAATTTGTACTGGTCTGGACCAAAGGTGTTTAATATAGCTCGTGGTAAGGTCTTGACTGTGGTTGTGAGCTCGCCCGGAGCTGTGACACTAAGGCTTTTGAATGAAAGCCCAATTTTCTTGATAGCTAGTTCACCGCTACTATTCTGGCTTTGGAGGAGGATGCTGACAGCTCTGAGGCTCTCTGGATCAATTTTCTTGCGCTCGACGTAGGCAGCTGGGCCACCCGAAGATGGCTCGATTTCTGCAGTCATTAGAACAGAACAAATTGCCAGAGGTGTTATTTGAAGAATTGAAACGAATGCTGAAGCCCAGCCTAGGCAACAAAGAGCTCTGTTGAAATGTCTCGTGGAGTACTTCAAGATTACTAGCCACCAAAGATCGAAATGCTTCGTTGACCTAGCAGTGGCTGCGGACGGCACCCAAGCGGCTTGGGAATCATTTCGTGAGGCCGCATTTCTTTCGCTTGAACCAAGACCTTCGCAACTCCGAACGAGCAATCAAAAGCTGTCAAGATGCTGCGGCGGAGTTTAATGAGCATCGTCGCCGCCAAGCACCATCCATCTCCGATGCCACTCGGAGGAACGTGGACACGCCCAGCCAACTCTGCGTGGTTCTCGCACGGATAGCCCGCCGACTCTGTGCATGACTTGGATTGTACAGAGACGGATATTCCGAATTATTGCACTACCAGCTCTTACGAAAGAGTAAGGTGATGCAGTAATAGCAGCAATAGCCGTTCGAAACTTTCTGTTGGGATGTCGTCGAGCCGACAACGCCACAATCACCACGAAAGCATCCAACCTCGCAGGCATGGACTTCGCAATGCTTTCTGCGGAAGACGTGCTACCCATTGCAGTGATTCCATGTCGATGAGCCTAGATTTCTGCTTTCCCAGCGACTTTGAACCATTGCGCATGGCTTTCTGTCTGCCACTAAGGCAAGCCCCCTGCCTGGCACCTAAGGCACAAGACCAGGCGATATGCACATAAAATGCCCATAGTTCTCTATCTCTGGGAGCTGCAAAGAGCGTCCCTTGCTCATTTAAATTCCGTTCAACTTTATACCACCGACTCTCAAACAGCTAGCATGGGATGGAAGTCTTTCTATCCAGACTGGATCTATGATCAAGGTCTGAGGAATCTGTACCTGCTGCTGCCAATCGTGCTGCTTAGTAGCTCTTACCAAGGCTTCGATGGAATGATCATGAATGGCCTGCAGCTTCTGCCGTCCTGGCAAGCTGGTAAGCCCTTTGTCCAACACATCCTGCAAAGCCTGTATCGCTGACCCGGACCCTAGAATTCGACAACCCTCAAGGCCCCGTGCTCGGCCTGCTCAACTCCATTCAGCCTGTGGGTGCTTTAGTTGCATTACCATTTATTACGTGGGTCGTCGATAAATGGGGCCGCCGCTGGTCAATTGTCTTCGGTGCCTCTTGGACAATCGTTGGGGCTATCCTCCAGGCCTCGTCAAAGGAGATTCCTCAATTTGTCATTGCCCGCTTCCTTATTGGATGGGGACTAGCATATACCGTTGTTGGCTCACCACTGCCGCTGGTCGAGCTGGCTCTCCCTAAACATCGCGGATCCGTTATCTCGTACTTCCCTACTGTCTGGTATCTTGGAGCTATCGTTGCCGCGTGGACTACGTTTGGTACCCGCAAGATCGACAACGCCTGGTCGTGGAGGATCCCGAGCTTGCTGCAAGGCCTCCCCGCAATCGTTCAGGTAGTCGGCGTCTTCTTCGTCCCCGAAAGTCCTCGCTGGTTGATTTCCAAGGGACGAGGAGCGGAGGCAAAGGCCATCCTGGTCAAGTATCACGCAAATGGCATTGAAGGGAACTCTTTGGTCGAGTTAGAATATCACGAGATCAAAGAGGCGATTGCTACAGACCAAAATTACAAGGCTAGGAGCAACTGGTTGGACCTCGTCCGCACGTCGCCAAATCGGCGGAGGATCTTCATCACTTTCTTTTGCGGTCTATTCATAGAGGTATGGTCGATAACTCCAGCCATTGCCTTCGATTATGCTTACTTGGCATTACAAAGATATCCGGTAACGGTCTCGTCCAATACTACCTTCACTCCGTCCTTGTTAGCATCGGCATAACTAGTACCGCAACACAAACAACAATCAACGGCTGTCTCTCAGTCTACAACTTTGTCGTCGCAGTCGGCGCCTCCCTTTTTATAGAGCGGATCGGCCGTCGTCCATTGTTCATCATCTCAACTGTAGGAATGCTCACAGCTTTCATCCTCTGGACCGCTTTTGCTGCCCGTAAGTCCTCTTTGCCCCTCTCTTTTCACCAGCTCCACGTCATTACCGTCTTACTCTAACATGCCGCCAAGTATACACCGAGCACAAAACCACAAACTACGCCACCGGCGTCCTCGTCTCAATCTTCCTGTGCAATGGGGCTTATGACATTGGATGGACACCACTCTATTCCTACGCAACCGAACTCCTCCCATACGAGATCCGTGCCCGTGGCGTGACGTTCCAAACCGGCGTCTTGCACGCCTTCGGCTTCTTCGGCACTTTTGTGAACCCAATTGGTCTCGAAAACATTGGCTGGAAGTACTACATCGTCTATATCGTATATACATTCATCGAGGTAATCTCTATGGCTCTGCGAACTAATTCTATACCGAGACTGTGCTGATGATGCTGTTTTCACCATAGTTGTCTGTCGTGTGGTATTTCTTCGTCGAAACCCGCGGTTACACTCTCGAGCAAATCAGCATAATCTTCGAGACTCCGGGCTTGACATGGAAGCAGCGCCGCAATATGCGCGCCTCGAACAACTTGACTGATCCCTCTGTGACCACAGAGTCTGGTAGCTCGATGCATAAAGATGCGGCAGCTGTGAGTGAAAAGCAGGTCGACTCCCAGGAGAAATTTTAGGAGTGTATGGGATGTGAAGTGACAGATGAGAGTGAAGAAGAGGAGGAAGGTAGCATGCGGTGAATTGGACTTCCAAATAGAAGCTCTAGACACCAATTGCAGTTGATTGAGTAGCTGCTATAATACCTCTAGTGGACGTGCGAACATCATCAATGATGCAGGGTACGCTGCCCTCCAGGGTCGCACATAATCATTGCAATCGTAATCAGGTCATAGATTTTGATTCTTATAAGATCGCCGCATCTGATTCTGATTGATTGCATTGATTATATTGATTATGTCACACTGGAACGCAAGTGTATGATGTGTGGGGACTCCATAAGGTGGAGTCGTCACGAAGAACGACTCTATATACTATCTAAGCGAGAATCACGTGATCCTTGGAAGCTCCTATGAATGCCCCAACCCTCCTACCGACAGATTAGAAGAAGAACCCCACGATTCTTGACAGGACGGAGCTCGATTATCTATATTATACACCCCCCCCCTAACACGCAGTATTCAAGTTGAGAGAGGGAAGATGGAGACGACAGAGGGGGAAGGAGGCTTGTCGCGTCAATCGCGTCGGGAACGCGTTAAGACAGCCAAGGCCTTTGAACACGATAGTTATGAGAGCGATATAGAAGATACGGTTCACGTGGCAGCAGTGGCCCCTAGGGCACCACGATTGAAGCGTATGGGGAAAAAACTACGTCCTAAGGATTAGACAGGGTTAATAAGAAACCGCGCAATGGCCGAAAAGAGAGTAGAGTAATTAGTAATAATAGCTACTATGGCAAACTAAGTAATAACTAAGAAGATAAATACAACAAGTATGCAGATTAAGGTGCTAACTAACCTAGTTACGTTACTACTAGGGGTAATAGAGGAATAGAAAGAGGTATAAGCGAACTAAATTAAAGCCCTTACCGAAATATTTATAGAGTAGATTAACGCGCTTAGAGTAGAGGTTATGGAAAAGATAGAGGTAATCTAGACCTAATTGTCTAATATTTAAACACTACTGAGCGCGGATCTGTTGTATGTGGAGGTTGCCCGTACGCCGCCAAACAGTTAACTAAGTAACCTAACGTCCTTCCCGTTAAGGAATACTATGCCATTAACTATTACTAATACGCTATACTGTATAGTTAACACATCTAGAGTTAAAGAAGAAAATAAGAATAAAGCATAACTGGGGGTAATTAGGTAAGTAATTAAAAGTAGTATACGTATAATAGAAGGCCATAAGAGCTAGCGCTATATAGTAGTGATTAAAGACCCTAGGAACCCTATATATATTAGGATAACTTATAGGAATAAAGTTAAGCTCTAATATATAAAAGAAGCGGCCTAAAAAACCTTAGTACCTAATATTTGGGTGCTGCGAGACTAGCTCTACCTAGTAAAAATTAATAACGCCAACTAAATAGCAGTTCTTAACCAGGAAGGAAAGATTTAAGATAAAATAGTAGAGGTACTAGGAAAAGAGAACAATGTATATATAGCCTAGATAGGATGGCTTAGTAAAAAAGACACAGGAAAGGCATATGGATTAATAGTTGTGTATATTACTAAAAGTAGTAAGGCAGTATAGTTGCTGCAGGATTAATACTTTTATATTATAGGGGAATTAGCCTATGTTAGAACCTATAAACCTAAAAGCGGTCTAATGTAATACTATTAGTGTTAGATACTAGGACATAAAGTATTCGTATGTATAAGACCGTAAGTATATGCTAGATGCGCTTAAGAAGGATATTATTATAATGACTACTAAGGATAGATTCTAAAGTGTATACCTTATAAAGGACCACATAAATTATTTAGTAAAAATTATTAAGTGCTTTATCCTACCCGCTATATATAAGACACTTTAGGTACTTTAACTAAATGTCTAAAAGTAGAGTACGGTATAGCAGAGCCTAATAAACAATAAACAACTAAAAGACTTTAGAGTATTAGCAATATTAGAGCTATACGCATAGAAAATGGACAATATAGTTGTAATAGTCCCTATAGGACACCTAAATTAGACTAAGGTAATACCTATAGCCTAGCGTAAAGAGAGGTAGGCGGTATGGAGCATATTATAGATTTAAAAAGATATTAAGGCCGTATAGGTGCCAGTATAATCGGCAGACCTTACCACGGCGGTACTGCGCCTTCCTGATAGATTAGTACTGGTGGTGTTAGTATATATTAAGGGAAAGAATATAGAAGCACTATAAGATATAACTAGTAAACTACGCTAACTAATTTAAGAAATATAGAATAAGATAGGTATATAAACCGATATAATACTTATAGGAGACTTTAATCGGCATAATTAGCTATAGGGAGGAAATAATGTTTTGCTGGCGAGATAGGGAGAAGCTAACCCGATTATTAATCTTATGGGAGATTATTCCCTGCGTAGCCTACTACCTAGGGGTATAAAAATATAGTAAAATGGCAACTGTAAGATAACGATTAACCTAATCCTAGCATTAGATAAGCTAGCATCTATAATAGTAAAGTGCACTATATATAAGATAGAACACGGATCTAATTATAGGGCAATTAAGATGATATTTAATATTGCGGTCCCTAAACGCGCTATAAAACAGAGAATACTTTTTAAGAACGTACTATAGAATAAAATTAGGAATAGGATTGCTACCGCCCTCTGTGTTATCCTAGTAGGTAGTAGAGTATAGTAGTAAATAGACCGGCTTATAGAGGTAGTACTAGAGGCAGTCCACGCATTAACTTTAAAATCTAGACCGTTACTATATATAAAAAGGTGGTAGATAATAGACCTTATAAAGCTCCGCTAGGTATATACTCACTAGAGGAACTAGGTAAAGAACTAATACTAAATAGGCTAGATAGTACTAGAACTAGAGCAATAAGTAAAGGAGGCCTTAAAGGAATACTACGATGCAATACGGAAATAAAAAAGGATATATTAGAACGACTTCCTGGCCAATAATATAAATATTTAGTAAGTAGCAAAATACCTTAATTTAAGCGGCAACTTAGCGTTTAATAAGATACCACTGTTAGTAAGGATAGATAGATCTATTATAGAAGGCAAAGATAAGCAAGCAGCGGAGCTATTAACCACGTTCTTTCCCCCGCTGCTAGTAGGAATAGAGGATAAGGGTCTACGGCCTTAACAAATACTAATACTAATGCCGCGTCTTATAATGGAAGAGGTAGAACGGAAGATGTTTGTGGTAAAGCCTTAGAAAGCGCTAGGGGATGATGGCCTACTAATAATAGTATAGAGGCAGATATGGCCGGTAATAAAAGATAGGGTCCTGCTTCTCTTTTAGACCTTACTAGATAAGGGCGACCTTCCTAACTAATGGAGAAATGCTAAGATTATACCGCTTAAGAAGCTAAATAAAGGAGACTATATAAAGGTAAGGGCATAGAGGCCTATCTCTCTGCTGTCTACGTTAGGCAAGATATTAGAGTCTATAGTCGCTAAGAAAATATCGCACGCGGTAGAGACCTTTGGACTACTACCTATAAATTACTTTAGGGTAAGGAAGGGGCGCTCCACTAAATAGGCGCTGCTACTACTATAAAAATATATCTACAACGCATAAAGGTCTAAGAAGGTGCTTAGCCTTATTAGCTTTAATATAAAGGGTATATATAATAAAGTATATAAAGAGAGGCTACTATAGAGGCTTATAGTAAGAGGTATACCGCCAGTGCTAGTGCGGTGGATTAATGCATTCTGCTCTAATTATACGGCGACTATCTTAGTTAATGGCTATACCTCTAACTAGTAACAGTTACTATAAGCAGAACTACTGTAAGGATCGCCGCTCTTACTAATACTATTCCTCTTTTTTAACGCTAATCTAGTCTAGCACCGGCTTAATGCAAATAGAGGCTTAATGGCGTTTGTGGATAACTATAATATATAAATTATAGGACTATCGGCAGCAGCAAACTGTAAAGGTATTTAGGCTATTATTAATAGAGTAATAAACTAGGAGAAACAAAGCGGCGTAACGTTTAAAGGTAAAAAGACTATGCTGGTGTACTTTATAAGAAACGCGGATTAGACTAATACTACCCTATTTATAATTAAAGGAAAAACAGTTACACTAGGGTATATAGCTAAAATCCTAGGGGTGGTTATAGATGCGGAGCTTTGGTATAAGTAATATATCGCAAAAGCAGCCACCAAGGGCCTTATCGCAGCTATAGCACTAAAGAGACTCCGGATGGTATCCCCTTTAACCATAAGACAACTGTTTAGGGCAACAGTAGCGCCGGCGGTAGACTACGCCTTAAATATCTAGATGCACGCCTATGGGGGTTCCGCTATAGCCGCAATAAATAGGGTATAAAAAATTAAAGCGCAGGCAATTATAGGAACTTTTTGTATAGTAGCTACGGTTATTAGGGAGGCCGAAGTAAGCATACGGTTAGTACGCGAGCGGCATTTAAAGAGGGCTACTAAGTTATAGGTTGACCTTAATACGCTATATAAGACGAACCTGCTCTTAAGGCTCCGCATAAAGGTGCTTTAGAGGTTTACGTCCCTACTATAGAAGATAGCCTATATATATTGATATACACCAATAGATAAGATAGAGGTTATTTAGCCCTATGTAGTACTACTATAGGAGGACTAACTGCCTATAAGTATTAACCTAGATAAAGATAGGGCAACTAAAGCCGCTAACTCTACCTAAGGTATATAGATCGCAACAAGCTCGTCCGGGAGGAGAGGTATAGTAGGGATAGGAGGTGTTATTTATAACACCCTTAGCAATACGCTAAATAGGGAAGCTGTTATATACTTAATTATACTAAAACTAAAAGCAGAATAGAACCTATATACAGCTAAACTGGTGGCAATATTAATGGCAATAAAGTACTTACTGCTGGATCTACAGGAGAGACAGATTACTATATTTACTAGTAATTAGGTAGCACTACTAGCAATTAGCTAACCTAAGCAATAATCCGGCTAAATAAGTATTATATAGATCTATAATATAGCCCGCACGTTAAGGCAAAGAAGTAACCGTTTTCTTATTATATGGGTCCCTTAAGGGGAGTTTAAACTAGGTAAGAAGGTAAAAGTAGTAGTATAGCAAGCTACTATATAAGGACGCCTACCGCGAGGATAACAACACTAGGCTAAGGCTATAATAATAAATGCCGCAAGAACAAAATAGTAGGGTAGGAAAACACTACCGGAAGGAGTAGGAAGGTATTTAAGAAAAATGGACACAGTACTACTAGGTAAACATACCCGTAGGCTATATAACTCCCTTAAGTAAGAAGAGGTAAACGTATTAGCCTAGTTACGGACAGGAATAATATAACTTAATAGGTATCTATACCGCATTAAAGCGGCAGAATTAGATTAATATAATTACGGATAGGCAAGAGAAACAGTTAAATACTTTCTCTTTAGGTATATAAAATAGATATTATATTAAAAGCAAATGCTACAGCAAACAGATATAAGAAGAGGCAGCTTATCCTTCTATCTTAGGGGGAAGGCGTTAACCAACTCTAGATAGTGGATACTAAACGTGGACGTAGTCTAAGTAATAGTAAAATACGTAATAGCTACCAGACGACTTAAGGCAGAATTAAATTAATAACCCGTCCACTATAGTTAGAAACTCCCCCCTTTCCTCTACGCTTTAACCAACCCATACTACGCACCCTCGTGCCACTAGCAGATCTCGCTTTAATCGCCAAAGATAGGACACTAAACACTTAGAGAAACAGCCCCCCTAAGACCACCTACTACTAACCACCTACGAGATCTCGTAGAATAAGGCATAAGTAACACTAGGGAATACTAAATAAGGCATATATATAGGCTTATATAAGAATATAGTAAGACTAAAGGAAGTGTAATTATGTAATATAGTACTAGTGCCCTTTAGGCTTAGTGCCTCCGGGCGGAATAAACTTCATTATCATCATCATCGACAGATTATCCCTTATAACGATAAGGTGCTATTTATAGCCCGTACATACAATTAAGAACACTAACCAGACCTACGGAGGATAAATTATTCTATCCGGTTAGGCGGATAATAATCCTATCCAAGGATAGCCCGGATATTAGATAATATCCAGATAATATCTAAATATCCGCAAAATTTAACTACAGGGTTCTGTAGTGGAGTGGTGCTATAGAAATTGCAAGTAGCGGGATTATAGGGTTTAATATTCGGCGTATAACAAAATTTCTTAGCCTATAGCGGCGGCAGCAGGGGCACTAGAGGGTAAGAATTAGATCGTGGAACTAGAGGATAAGGAGTAGATATTTTATAACGTATTCTACCACCAAGCCGGCCACCCCACCAAGCCGGCCACTTTAGAATGCACCAAAAAGCCAATATTTGAATCTTAAATATCTCAACCACTACTTAATAATATTTTCTAAAAATTTAAATATAAGTTCTTATATACCTTAAAAATTAAATCTTGCGTATTTCTATAAGCGACGTCCTTACTATAAGAGTTATTATATATTTTATTAATGTAATAGATTCTTTAGGTAATTATATCTATATATTTATAAATTATAACCCCCTACTAAGAATACTAGGGGGTAAGATATATTGTCGCAGAATATAAGTTAGACTTTAAATTTAAATATTTTATAGATTTTAACTAAAACTAACTAACTACCTATATCTAACTTCTTATAAAATAGAGCTATAATATTACTATAATATAAAGATAATAGAGAAGATAAAGAGCTTTTACCTTATAGTATTTTAGAGATAATTAGACCTTATTACAAACGCTTTAAGTACAATGTTACGACTACTTGGAGAGAAGTTAGAAGAAGCTAGTTAGTTAATATAAGCACGGTCTAGGATAGAACCCGTGGAACTATATAACGAGGAATAGTAAGTAGAGTTACGTAATATAATCTATATAATCTGTATAATCTGCAAGATCTATAACAAAGTGAATAGAGCGGACAGAGCAGATAGAGCAACGACTTTCTTAGGAGTACGGTTGTGTATTTAAGGACCCTTAGTCCCTACCTAGATAGTTCCTCTCTTATAGTGATTCTTAGAATATAAGGGGAGTTAATCTATTAGGCAACCACTCTACTAGTTATTATTTTGTTATTAACTTCCGGCAATACCTATATACCTAGCCTATTAATAAGTCCACCGTAGTTCCTACTATAAGGCTTTATTATATAATTACTACCACGGTTATAGTTTCACGAAGTTAAATAATATACTACTAAAAGCAGCCACTATAACGCCGTTAATGGCAGCAACTACTTTAAGGTTAAGTAGAGATATAAGTATATAAGATACTGACTTATAACCAGTTACGGTTGGGCAGTTATAGGAAATCGTTAATAGGTTAAACGAGAATAACTAAATACTTAAAGAAAGACTTAATAGGATCGGAGTAGTAAAGGTTAAGTTACCTTTAATTAAATAATTCTTAGGGGAGAGATTGAAGCTTAAAGGATTCTTAATGTAAATACATTTTAAAGTTATATAAGAAGGGGCTAAGTTAGCTATAATAATGGATTAGATAGCCTATATAGGACTATTCCTAATAGGTTGGGCACTTAAATAGTTTAAACCTTACTTAACGGAAATATAGACTAACGGAATAACTACTACTAATTAAGAGGTATAATTTGTATTTTCTAGCTAGGTAGGATTCGCGGAATAATTAATATAGATATTTAGGGACCCGGAAGTAATAACTATAGTAAAGAGAAAGCTTTAGGACCTAATATAGTGAACTTTAGTAATTAAGTACACGACGCAGTTTTAAATACTTGCTATATAGGTTAAATAGAACAATAAGGCGCTTATAGCATAGTATAAATAGGGACTTAAGGCTAAAGTCTAGGATATAATTATTCTAATAGAAGATACGGACACCTTAAGGGAATTAATAGATTAAGCAATTAAGATTAATAATAGGATCTTCTAAAGGGAACAGGCTAAGTGTTAGTCATACAGGGTGACTCACCAATAACGACTACTCGAGTAGGTTACAGTGATGTTGGTTAATAAAGCATTTTAATTAGAATAAGGAAGGGCGAGGAGCCTAAGGCTCCTCGCCACGCTAGTGCCGCGGCAATACGTAATGGCAACTTGCCATTACGTGACGGCAGTTTGCCGTACGTAACGGCAAATTGCCTCATTCCCGATACTGGCAACTCTTCTTTTATGGTTACCCTCTATATATAAATACTGCTTAACTATTATAATAAATATGGATCCTTTTTACTTACTATTGCTATTATAATATAAGTCTCGCTATCCTAAAATTTGCCTCTTAGCACGTAGTGCTTTCTTACTAAGGAGTTATGGGTAGATATTATATTAGGGCCGTTAGGGCCGCTAAGGCGCTAGCTATAAGCGAGCTAATAGCAATTTTCTATACCGGGTATAGAAAATCTTAATTAGTTGGTTGAAATTAGGGTCTATAGAGCGTTATACTTTTACTCCCTTTTAACCCAACCTTTAACTTATACGCGTAAAGTATTTATATTAACAAACGTTTCTAGAGCCTTGTTTAGGTTTGCCTTTATTATTACATCTACTAGGTTATCTTAACCGTTAATCCATTAAATCTTAAAGAGTTCTTGCCGTTTATAGGATTAATAAAGTGCCATAATATTAATTATAAGGCGCTTCTCCTTTGTAGTACTAAGCTTAACTAAGCACTTATAGAGGGAGTATAAGTCGGTATACACGATTATAGGGATAATAAGAAGTTTAAGTTAATCTGTAATTATCTTTAGGGTAGTTCCAATTGCAATTACTATATTAACTCCGCTAACCATTCTATATATCTCTAACGCTAGAACGCTTTAAGTAACGCGCTTACTCTTAGTTAAGCTCTAATAGATAAGATTGCCGTGAATTATAAAGTTATTCTCTCCAGTAGATTCGTTCGCGATAATAATCTTATATCCTAACTAGGAGCTAAAATCTTTATTATTTATAAATAATCTATTAATAAATATAAAGAGCTTAGCGGTGGGAAGATTAATAGGCACGTAGAGTAGTCCCCAGTTAAGATGGTTTATTTACTAGGAAAAACGCTTATTTAGGGCAAGGACGTTATCCTTAGTTAGTTCCTAGTATTAAGCGGTAATAGAGAGATTAAATAAAGCCTTAGGTTAACAGATAGAAGTAATATAAGCTCTATAAGCGCGTTACTCTACATATCCTTATTTTAGAGAATTAACGTTAATAACGTTAATCTTCTTGCCTTAACCCTTCTAGCATAAAGCAATAGAATCCTCGTTTAGGGAGAGGACATATCTATTAAAGAGTAATAGTGTTATTAAATTAAGCTTTTCCTTTAGCTTTGCTATAAGATTTGCCTTTACTAGCTCGTTTTCTTTAAGAGCTAAGAATTAGTTGTCTCCTAAGATAATTATATCGTCGGTTTATATGCCAATAATTCTAAATAGAGTTCCTATAGTTATAATAAGGAAGCATAGATTAAATATAGAAGTAGTTATTAAAAGCTTCTCTTTATAGTGCTTACTGTAGGTAGCCTACTAGTAAGTTCCTGCCTCTATAATTCTATATAATGGCTTAAGCATAACCATAATCGTATCTTTAGAGTATTAGTGGCGAATTTACTCTAAAAGGTATACTAATATTAAGCGCTAAAGGTGCGTCTCTAATTAGGTGTAGGCCTAAGTAATATCTCGTAGATAGACTGCTATTCCATTCTTTATTAGGGAGGGAGCTAGTGCAACAATAACTCACTAACTGGCTTGTTAAATCGTAGGAGATTATATAAGAATTACCTCCTTACTATTGTCGTTATAGCCTTAGATAATAAGCCTTAATTTCTTAAATAGGGCGTTAGTAGCTTTGCCTTTAATCTCGTTAACTATTCTTAACTTAAAGATACGAACTTTATTAAACTTAGTAGGGTTATACTTCTTAAATTTAAAGACCCCTCTTATAATAAGACTATTAATCTCCTACTTGTCGAATACTCAGAAAGGAGCTCCTAGAGTTATAATATAACCTTCTTTTTAGAGCTATTTTACAAGTTTAAAGTTAGCCTTCTCCTTAGCTATTATAAAGGCCATTAATAGCTTAACTCTATTCTTAATAGCAGCAACAAATTACTCTTTAAAATTAATAAGATGTTAGCAATTTCGTAATCCTTTTAGGCGACCTCTACCGCGTTATGGTTGCGGTGTATCTACTATAATTATATTAGGATTATGGTCGCCTTCTAGAGCACGTTAATTGTGGCTCTCCTCTAAGGCATTTTCTATGGTATCCTACAAAGGCTCGGAACTATTATCTTTATAATAAGGCTTAATAACAGTTAAACGAAATTAAGTGGGTCTATAAGGCATCTAAATAGTATAAGTTTAACTATTAATTATAATAAGTTAATATAGGCCTAACTATCCTCCCTTTTTACGCTATACGTGTACCTTAGACTAAAGTGGCAGATTAAGCGTAGTTAAGGTATTTAGGCCATTTCTTATTCCTAGTGCGTCGTTGACCTAGTGTGTAGCGTAGAGATATTATACCTCCTTTATTACCTTATAAATAGCCTCAGCTTATTATATAACGGAGGAAGATAGTAGAAAATCGTTAGTTATTTAAGGGTAGGCGCTAAAGACTAGCAATATAGGTATAAGTCTATCTAGGCTAGCGGAATTGTTAATAGCTTTAATAGCCATTTGCAAGGTAAGTTCTTCGCTAGCATCCTTTAGTTCTAAAGAGATAATCTTATATACGCGGCGTAATGGCGCGTAATATTATTCTACTTTTTTAATACTATTATATACCTTAACAGGGACTTCCTTAACCTTAATTGCTATTGCCTTTATCTATTATTAAAACTTTACGGATAAGAAGTTCTTTCCTATATTATGGATAATTTAATTAGGGGATCCTAGGTAGATATTAATCTAGTATAATTAAAGGGTATCCTATACGTTCCTAGCTAACATATCCTTTAAGAATTATGCGGCTTAGAAGGAGGTTAAGAAGTTAATAACTTAAAGTACTAGCTTGCCGCTAAGATATATAACGTTAACAATAATATAGAAGTTAAAGTTATAGTTATTTTTAAGGGTAAACTTAAATCGGCTAGGGGACTTCTGGTTTATTTGGCATTAATAGCAGTACTTTATAAGATGCTTAATTACCTTAACCTTAACTTTATAGCCTACCCGCTAAAGAACCCTAAGTAATTAGTAAACGGATAGGTAGCTAAAATAATGGTGTAGTTAACGTAACTCTAACTTAGTTAAATAGCTTTAAGTAACACTTTTTTCTAGTTAATAAAGGAGTAACTAGGAGTAACCCTACTTGCGTATAACAGGCACCTAATTATCTCCCTAAATAAGTATATTCTTAAGGTTATTAAGCTTAATGCCTAATTTATCTATATCTCTAATGTAAAATAGAAACGGGGTGTTTGTAGGAACGACGTAAAAGGTGATATACCCTAAGGGGGTTTGGACCCTAATTGTGCCAATAGAGATTGTAGTACCCTTACTAAAACGAATTATGTGTTGGCTTACCGTTAAATAGTTAATCTAAACAAAGCTATTAAGCTACTAAAGGGCTCGAACTTAAGGTTCTCCTACTATAGATACTCCTACGGCTCTAGTATCTGGTATAATACCATAGAAGACGTTCGCTAAGTATCTATTATTAAAGGAAAACGCGGAACTCTCCCTTAGCTTATTAAAGATATTTAACTTCGTGGTAAAATAGAGCGTAGATTAGTTATTAAGAATAGTAATAGTTTGTGTGCCATTTACCTTACTATACTTAGTAAAGTATTAGTTGGGTAAGTACTCCTTAATTTCTATATCTATAAGGAGCTATTCGGCCTTATTAACCTTACCCTTAAGATCTTCTACGCCTTTATATTAAACCAGGAAGCTTTAGAAGTAGGCCNNAGTAACCTNNNAATTTCNAANNTTTCTTATACTCTGGCGNAACTTATTATATACCTCCTTTCGTTTATTAAGAGAATGCCTAGTTAACTAGCAATTTAGTTTCTTATAAACGTAGTACTTCTTCTAGCGATTACTTTAAAATAAACCTCCATAAGGACCTCCACCTTTACCTTATAGTTATTAATTGTACCCTCTGCCGTATTACCTACCCCGGCCACTATATGTTTGATTAGTCTAGTTATAATTATATTAGTTAGGCGGGTTAATTAAAGTAGGTTAAAGTTAGGCGTTAAATTGCTATACTTCTTAAGAGCGTAGAGCGGTGCTAATAGAAGATCTTAATTGAGTATACACTCCTTTATAAGTATTTATAGGATTAAAGAGAGTAAGGTTATATTCTTTAATACCTTAATATACGCTAATAACTTAATTACGTAGGCTAAAGTCCTCTTAATATGATTTAGATAAACTATGCTAAATTATCTAAAGTTAATTAAAGAGCTTTTAAAGATAATTAAGCTAAGGGACACCTGGGTTTATAGCAATAATCCTTAGAAAAATAGTCTCTCTCTATTCTAATATATACTATTACTTATTCTCTTCTATTTTAAAGTGGTATCTTAACTTATATATTATGCGGTTAAAATTATATCCTTTTCCTACCAAATGATTATAATAGAAGGTACTAGCTTGGCCCTTAAGTATAACGGAATAGGCGTTATAGTATTAATTAGACTCTATTNCTACCTTCTGGNAATAGTTATAGAAGATANNTAGTTTTGAATTAAGAANATNNTATAATTCCCNGCTAAACTTCTTCTCCTAATCTGAATAGAGCTTTATAAGCTCTATAAGCAATTTTAAACTGCCTCCAATTTGAGATTAAGATAGAGGAGGTAGGAGTTGCATTACAGGCTGTAGTAGGGACGTAGGTCTAGTTGGTGGAGTCTAAAGGTTAGTAGATCGCGAAGTAAGGGGATCTTGTGCTTGCTCGTGTTAAGAGGCAGTAGTTAAAGTTATAGGTTAAATTAGTGGATTCTAGGGAACTGAAGATAGAGGTAGAGGCAATGGATATAGAACGGAAGAACTCGTGCCTGGAGTAATGGAATTAGAATGCGTCTCTTGTGGTATATTACTTGGATTCCATCGTAAGTTAAGCTTCCTTATAGTGCGTAGTTAGTACTTAATCTCTTATGCAGTCCATTCGTGCTCTTCTTTTACGTTAAGAACCTGCTCCTAAATGTTGTCTTTAATAGTACCCCCGTCCTTAGGGACAAATACTCCATTCTCCTAAAGGAAGTTACGGAAGTCCTATATAATATCCTTATTTACGGGGGCTTATATTTCCTTTGTCCATCTAATAAAGTCCTTCTTTATACATTCCTATAGCGCGGTATTATTGTATTTACTATCCTTATAATATACTATACGGTATAATAAAAATCCATTTAAGTCTTGTTTATTAGCGTTTGCAAAGTTAATTATGGCTTTATTCTATATCTTTGGGTTAATGTCTTCCTTATACTTTTTTAGGTAGGTTAATGCTATAGTAGGTATAGAATCAACAGGGTATCGTACGTTAAAGATAGGTAGGATTTTCGGTTTTATAGGATCTTGTAGGTTTGCTATTAAGAGGTAGGCAATTTAAGATGTTGTTTAACGCGTTTTAGACATTAACTTGGGACCTTAGGTTTAGTAACACTTTTGACCTAAAGTACTTGACTAAATCTTTGTAAACGCGGTTGTTCTGCGTAATAGACGCAACTTAGTATCTCCTAGTACTTAGTAATACTTCTATTACTAGTTTTCCGCAAGTTTAAGGTAGTATAGTATTGCTGGGATCCATTCCATATAAGCGTATATAGCACCCCTATATAAAACTGTCTCTTCTATTTAAAAACCTAGCTGCTCTGTGGTTGACTATATATTCAACCACTAATCAGTATTAGTTATATAGGGTGACTCACCAATAACGACTACTTGAGTAGGTTACAGTGATGTTGGTTAATAAAGCTTTTTAATTGGAATGAGGAAGGGCGAGGAGCCTAAGGCTCCTCGCCACGCTAGTGCCGCGGCGACACGTGATAGTAACTTGCCATCACGTGACGGCAGTTTGCCGTACGTGACGGTAAATTGCCTCATTCCCGACACTAAGAGAGGCTAGGATAAAGTTTTATAGTTATATAAGACGCAGAGTACGCAATAACCTAAGCTAAATTAAAAACTATAGTATAGCGTGGAGTTAATGGACCTAAGTAGTACTATAGAAACCTAGAAGTTAAAAATCGAGTAATTATAGAACTAAGGAGCGTAGGCTAAACTAAGGATCTTAGTAATAGAAGACGTTTAAGCGAACTCTATAATAAAAGCAATAGTTTAAAGACGGAGCTTGTATAAATTATGGAAAACAGAGTTATTTTACTAGAGACTATAGAAGTAGTTAGAGTTATTACGCAGTAAAGGGAACTAGACTAGTAATATATAACATATATATATAGAGGGATAATAGTATACTATAAGGAATAAAAGAATATTTAATTAGAAGTTTTATGTTTTGTTATAATAACGTATACCGAATTTATAAAGACGCTAAGTATAGTGTAAGCTATTGGCTATAAGAGCTAGAGTTAAGAGGACTTAAAGGAACTAAAGAGTTAGATAAAGAATAAGATTAACTCTATAAGCTAAATTAAGATATTATAGTAACATATAGATAACGATTGGTAACAATAATAATAGAGTTGGAGTATTTATTAATTAATAGCAATAAGGATAGTAAAGGAGCTAACTGGGGGTATCTAAACCTTAATAACGTAATAGAAGTAGAGACTAAGACCGCTATAAAGTAAGGTTTAGTAATAGGTATTATAACACTATTAGATACGGTATCTATCGCTTTATAAGACGGAAAGAGTAATATCTAGAAACAATTAAGTAAGCAGATAACTGCTAGTACTAGCTTACTACTTAATAAAGGTAAAAGGCTAAAGGCTTAAGATTCTTAAGACGAGATAAGAGACGACTAAGATTCTTAAGATAAGATAAGGTATACTTAAGGACCTATAATAGACGCAAACCAATAGAGTAGGGTAGTAGCTTAGTTTAAAAACATATAAATAAGCTTAGGATAAGTGTTTTTAACGGCATAAGACTTTTAAGACAAGATAAGTAAGATTTAGGACTCTTAAGACAAGATAAGGACACTAGTAAAGCCTAGTTAGACTAAGGCTAGAGCGCAGCTTAAGAAAGAAGTAAGCTTAGGATTAAAGAATCTAAGGGGTTAAGAATTTGGAGTATAAATAAGGACACCTATAAGTAAAAAGTAAGCGGCTTTATTATAGATTAGAGAATCTACAATATAAATAGCAGTTAGATTAGGAGACAAATATATAAACTTAAAGGACTTACTAGTTAAATAAGACGTTTAGACTAAAGATTAAGAGTTTAATACTAAGATTAAGAAGCAAGAAGACTTTAAGGATCCACTTATAAGACGTGAAAGGAAAGAAATTATAGAGGAATTTAGAGTAAGAATTACCTTATAGTAAGAAAAGAAACTAGATATAAAATCTAGTATACTAGGTTATATAAGGGATAGAGTACCTATATAAAGAATTACTAATAGACCTAAGATAGGCATACTAAGAGCTAAGTGGCTTACTAAACTGGAAAATGAAGAGGATTTAGGGATTCCTACTAGGTTTAAAAAACGATATATAAAAGGCTGTTATAACGCAGTAATAAGAAGATACTTCCTTATAGACAGACTATATATACTCTAATAGTTGTACTAAAAGTGGTATAGGCAACGATATAATAATAAGTAGGAAGATTTCTATATATAGTTAGATGAAAAAGTTATCCAAGACCACCTAATTATGGAAAAAGCGATAAATTATATTAAGGGAGCCTTAATTATAACATTAAAGGATTTAGAGGAACGATTAGAGGACTAAAGAAGTAAGAGGCGCGTCTTAGTACCTATAAATGAAGTTATAATGTTTAGATTAGTGTAATAGAGGTTTAAACTTAAGAATAAAGACGAGTTAAGAGTTAACCTAAAGTACCTAGCATACTATACGCTATTATGGATTATATATATAGACGATATATATAAAATGTATAAGAATCTAAAGAAAAAGAACTAGAAATACCTTATAAGGATATACTGGATAATAGATAAATAATAGTACAGAAATGCTAAGTATATACACAGCTAGCATCTAGCAGAAGCCTAAGAGAAAGGAAGTTTAATACTTTAACTAGGAAGATTCCTTACGGAAGAATGCTTAGATAGATAATAATAGTAGAAATATCTAGAGAATACCTATTTATGGTATATTAGAGATAAAAAGTAAACTAGATATTGGCTAAAGAACGAGCTAAGTATAATAGGATTAAGTAGCTAATAGTTAGGAAAAGTAGAGGCCTATAGGACTAGAGGGAGCTAGTAGTAGAGCCTTAGACCCTTAAAGGAATTTAAGGATAATACCTAAACCTAAGAGTTAATTGGTAAGATTAATAGTTTGAAGCGTTAGTAGATAGTAAAGCGACACGGAACTATATCTTATTAGCAGTAGTTAAAAGAATAGGACTACTATATAGGCAAAAAGAGTACCCTTATTTATTAGTAATAATTTTAGGAGATCTAATCGCTTATAGAGGAGGTATTATTAACCTTAAAATAGGACTAGTTTAGATAACTATTAAAGGGAAATAAATTAAGATGTCTTTTAATATATTACTATTAGGAAATAATAAGGCAGTATTAGGAATGCCTTAGTTATAGGAATATAATCTAAAGATCAATTAGGTTATAGGTTAGGTTAATATTAGAGATATATAATAATATAAGATGCGATAATAAACTAAGTTAGTATAGTACTAAGTTAAAGCGATATATAAGGAAACTAATTAAGGATTAAGCTATGTACTAAAAAGATACTATAAGTATAGCAAAAGGTTATAGTTACTAAAAAGTAAAAAGCTATTAGAATATATAGTATGGGACTATAAGATAGAGCTAGAACTAGGAATAAGTTTAAGGTTCTACTTAACTTATAAGTTAACAGAAAAAGAGTTATAGGCACTTAAGGAGTTTATCTAGGAAAATCTTTAAAAAGGATATATTAGACCATCGTAGTTATTAGTAGAATATCTAGTACTGTTTGTATTAAAGAAGAATGGAAAACTTAGGCTATGTATTGACTATAGATAGTTAAACAGCATTACTAGGAAGGATAGGTATCCTTTACCCTTAATTAGCGAAATTTAAGACAGGATTAGTAATGCGTAAATCTTTATAAAGATAGATCTAAAATAGGCGTATTATTAGATTAGAATTAAGGAAGGCGATAAATAGAAGGCAGCCTTTAGGTTAAAGGAAGGACTATATAAACCACTAGTTATACAATTTAGGCTTATAAACGTACTAGTAATGTTTTAAAAGCGTATTAATAATATATTAAGAGAATACTTAGATAAATTTATTATAGTATACCTTAATAATATTATTATCTACTTAATAAGTAAGGAAGAATATGGAGAACACGTTAAATGGGTCTTAAAGAGACTATAAAAAGAATAGATGCTAGTAGCAATTAAGAAATATAAGTTCTTTACTAGGAAAACAGAATTTGTTGGATTTATTATTAAACTAGGCTAACTTAGTATAGATTTAAAGAAGATCGAGGCTATAGTAAATTGGTAAGAATTAGAAAATATAATATAGCTAAGGTTATTTCTAGGGTTCTGTAACTACTGCAGAAGGTTTATAGCTTAATAGTTAAAGAATATTAAGCCACTTATAAGATTAATAAAGAAGGAAGAACTATAGGTATGGGGAGAGAAATAAAAGGAACTGTTTAAAAAAATTAAATAGCTGTTTACCTAGGAGCCAGTTCTTAAAATCTATTAACTATAGTTAGAGATAATGGTTAAAACGGATGTATTAGACTATATACTAGGAGCGTACTTTCTATAGAAATATAAAGATAGATAGCACCTAGTAGCATACTATAGTTGGAAGATAACACTACCGGAACTAAACTATAATATCTATAATAAGGAGTTATTAGGTATAGTTATAGCACTAAAGAAATAGAGATTATTCTTATAAGGTATAGAAAAACTATTTATAGTTAAAATGGATTATAAAAACCTAACAGGGTTCCTAATAATAAAAGAATTTAATTATAGATAGGTTAGATAGGCGGAAATACTTACAGAATACTATTTTAAGATTTAGTATACTAAGGGTATTGTTACGGCTTGAATAAATGCCTCTGAACCGAAGCTTAAACGAATGCTGTATTACGAAGATACTAAGCTAAGGAGCAGAGAAGGTTGAGGAAAGAACACGTCTATATATAGGCGCCAAGTCTCCAAGCGAGCCCCTAACTAGGGTCTGTAACGGTGCCGTAACATCACCCCCTCCTTTAAGAAAGCCTGCCCTCAGGCTTTATATAAGCCCCTTGTTAGAAAAGAAAGAGAAAAAAAAAGAAATTTGGTATCTAGGCGCTTAATCGCGATGCCGGTTAACCTAGGACTTACAGCAGTCCTACAGCTCCTACTACTGCGGGGGTATATTACTATACCTAGTTGACGTAGGGCAGGCAGCCGTCCTATAGCTCCTATGAGGGGTATATTGCTATACCCAGTTGACGTAAGGTAAGCAGCCGTCCTGCAGCTCCTGCTACTGCGAGAGGTATATTGCTAGGAGCCCTCCATTGGTTGTTATTCCTCCTCTAGAACTCCGGTACCTCCTAGCTCTACTATCCCCCCTTTTGTTATAGCGCGCCCNAAGCCATAAAAAAAGCCCCCCTAGTTATAAAAAAGCCCCCCTAGTCCCCCTCTTAAAAAAGTTAACGTAAAGGTTTAATAAGGGTGGGAGTGTTAGGGAGTTACTCGCATGCATATTAGCACGAGTTCTTATCTATTTAGCAGTAGTACGGTGCTAGTAATAGGTTATTTTCTAGGGAGCAAAGCTCTACCTAGTCGTGTTCGGGCCGTAGGCGTATTGGCGCGACGGGTTGTCAGGGTATAGTTCCGCAAGCATATCAGCACAGTGTCTTATTAGTGGTGGTCCGCAGGCGTATCAGCGCGGTGACTTATTGGGATTATAGTAGTACGGTGCTAGCGATGGGCCGTATTTTAGGGAGCAAAGCTCTACCTTATATACAGGTGTTACCGTAGGCGGAGCAGTAAAAGTTGGTCGGCTGCAGGTAGAGTAGTAAGGATTAGCTAGCTACTGATAAAGCAGCGAGGGTTGGTTAGCTGTAGGTAGAGTAGTAAGGGTCTATTATAATAGCAGGCATATCAGCGCTATTATTTAGTTGGGTTTGCATTTAAATTACGTTCGGGTAGCATTTAAATCGTATTTAGGTTGCAGGCGGATTATAGGCGTAACGGCACGATTAGTCTGTTGGTTAGACTATAGGTATAGCAGCACAGTTGTTGTTAGGTCGTAATAGTAGGCGTATTAGCACTATCGTTGTCTAGTCGGTTAGCTGTAGGTAGAGTAGTAAGGTATTGTCTAGTTAGGTAGTAGTACGGTACCAGCGTTAGGTAGTAATAGTAGGTCAAATATTTAGAGCTCGATCTATTAGTTAGCTAGTAGATTATAGGCATATCGGCACGATTAGTTGGTTGGGTATGTATTTAAATTACATTTAGGTCGTATTCGAATCGCATTCGGATTACAGGCGTATTGGCGCAATTATTCAATTAGTTGGCTATAGGTAGAGCAGCGAGGTATTAGTTCTTATGGCAGTACGGTGCCAGCGTTAGGTGGTAATAGTAGGTCAAGCATAGAGCTCGTCTATTAATAGGTCATAGTTCCATAGGCGTATTGGCGCGAAGCTTATTAATTCGGGTAGCAGTATGGTGCTAGCGGTGGGGTCGTATTCTAAGGGGCAAAGCTCTCCCTTGTATATAGTTGTTACTATAGGTGGGGTAGTAAAAGTCGGTTGTAGACTGCAGGCAGAGTAGTTAAAGTCGGCAGTGGTGCTACAGGTAGAGCAGTAATAGTCTATTATAGTGCTATAAGCGAGGTAGTAGAAGATGGTTTGCCGTAGGCGGAGTAGCGGAGGTTAAATTAGTATTAGCTGCAGGTAGAGCAGCTAGAGTTAATTATAGTACTGCAAGTAAGGCAGTAAGGTGTTGGTTAGCTATAGGCGGAGTAGTAGGTATTAATAGTAATGCTGCAGGTAGAGCAGTAGAAGGTTAATTGGGTTACTATAGGTAGAGTAGTAGGTGGTCTATTATAATAGCAGTACGGTGCAAGCGTTAAGTAGTAATAGTTGGTTAAATATTCGGAGCTTAGTCTATTAGCTGGTTAATAGATCGTAGGCATAGTAGCACAATTATTGGTTAATAGATCGTAGGCGTAACGGCGCGATCGTTGTCGTAGTAGTACGCGATAGCAGTTATATCGGCATAATTGTCTCGTTCGTAGATCACGGGCATATTAGCGCGATCGTTCGGTTGTTAGACTGTAGGCGTAGCAGCACAGTTATTATTAGGTTAGCGTAGGGCATGCAGCCGTCCTGCTGCTGCGAGGGGTGTATATCGCTAGGAGCCCTCCGTAGTCGTCGTTCCTCTTAGAACTCTAGTACCTCCTTAGCTCTACTACCCCCTCCTTTAATATGGCGCGCCCCGAGCTATAGAAAAAAAAAATTATAGCTCGTATGCGTATTGGCACGAGCTTTTATTAGTCGGGTATGCATTTGAATTGTATTCGGGTCGCATTTAAATCGCATTCGGATCGCCTTCGGATCGTAGGCGTATTGGCGCGATCGTTAGTTAATTAGACTGTAGGCATATCGGCACAGTCGGTAATCGGGTTTGAGGGTTTAGGGTGGTAGTATGGTGCTAGTAAGTCCTTCCTAGTCGATTTCGTCTCTCCTTGTACAGCTTAGTATTAATTAGGGTGGTTATCGCAGCGTAGTCTGTGTATCTATTAATGTCGTTTATTGCAGCGTTACGGCTGAGTCTTAATTAATTTCGTTCTCGCAGCCCTAGGGTGAGTCTCAACCGAGGTCGTCTCTGAAGCTCGTATAACTCCGTATTAGTTGAAAAGGTCAGGGGGGAGGGTGAGATATTCTTGCCTTCCCAGGCAGTCGTCCTTATCCACAGGAGACCTTCTAGCTGCTTGAATACCGGCTCCCAGTATCAATAATAGCGACTCGACGCGTTAATGACGCGCAGCTAGGGGTGTTTAACGCGTGTCCTCTTAGAACACGCGGAACGGGGTTGGGAGATTATCCAGGCCTTCCTAGGCGAGGTAAAGAGGGAGCTCCAAACAAATGAAGTCCCCCCCGGGTGGGTGAGCTTAGTATAATGTTACGGCTTATATAAATGCCTCTGAACCGAAGCTTAAACGAATGCTGTATTACGAAGATACTAAGCTAAGGAGCAGAGAAGGTTGAGGAAAGGACACGTCTATATACAGGCGCCAAGTCTCCAAGCGAGCCCCTAACTAGGGTCTGTAACGGTGCCGTGACAGGTATAGAGAATATATAAGTAGACGCTCTAAGTAAAAAGGCTAAACTATAAAATAATAAAAAGCTATTAGGGGCTTTATTGTAAAGAGATATAGATAGATTAATTAGATATAATTATCTAAAGATTACAGTAATATAAGAAGAGAAAACCTATAAATTACTAGAAAGTAATTAGATATAAAAAATCCTAAACGCATAAATAGAAGATCTAGACTTAGAGTAGTATAAAAATTAAAAAGCAATATATGTACTAAGATCTATTATAAAGGAGTTTATTAAGTTATTTTATAAGGGACTAACTTAAGGATATAACAGAGTTATAGGCTTAGTATTAAGACTTTAAAAGGAGTACATTATTAATAGAATCTAGGGACTAGCTAGGTAAGTTATAAAAGAATATTTAAATTACTAAAGGAATAAACTAATAAGGTATAAGCTATATAGAGAGCTATAACTTATTAAAATACTAAAGAAACTATAGGAGGTTATATTATAGGACTTTATTATTAAGTTACTAAAGTTAAAAGACCCTATTACCGGATAAGATTATAATACGATCTTAATAATAATAGATAAGCTTATAAAGTGGGGATACTTTATAGTATATTTAGAGGAAATATTAGCGGAAGATATTGCTAGAATCTATATTAAAGAAGTGTTTATAAAACATAGAGCACTAAATAAGATTATATTAGATAGAGATCTAAGATTTATAGTAGTATTCTAGGAAGTGTTTTTAGTAGAGTAAGGAGTTTAAGTAGTAACTTCTACTGTATATTATTTACAGACAGACGGTTAAACGGAAAGATTAAATTAGATACTAGAACAGTACCTAAGGCATTATATTAATTATGCATAGAATAATTAGGTATCGCTATTACCAGTTATATAGTTTATATACAATACAACACTATAAGAAGAAATAGGCACGTTATTATTTAAGGCGAATTACGGATATAAGCTAAGGACCTTATTATTACTACGTTAAGTAAAGAAGATAAGTAGTATAGCTAAGTAAAGAATGAAGAGTTTAATAAATCTTTATGCAGACCTTATGGAAACAGCTAAGGTAGTATAGTAAAGGATAAAAAAGTACTATAATGCTAAGAGATCTAAGGGACTAGATCTTAAGAAGGGAGATAAAGTATAGCTACTATATAAAATTTTTAAGAGTTAACAACTAAGTAAGAAGTTGGACTATGTTAGACTAGGACCTTTTAAAATTATATAGAAAATTTTACTAGTTATATTTAAGTTAAACCTACTAGCTAAGATAAAGATCTACCCTATATAGTATATCGCAATGCTAGAGCTAGCATATAGGAATATTAAGCTACTAGTTTATAAAGCAGACACGTATAAAGGACAAAAGGAAGACAAATAGTAAGTTTTAAAGATTATTAGTTATAAGGATATAGACAATAAAATATAGTACGAAGTAAAGTAAATAGGCTATAATAAAACTACTTAGGAGCTACTAGAGAACCTAAAGAACGCTATAGGAAAGGTACAGGAGTATCAGAAGAGAAAAGGTTAGGTAATATTAATAAAGAGAAATCGCCAAAGAATAAGTCACCTAAGGGGGACCTAGGAAGAGCGACTGCCAAACTACTTAGAGTTATTTCCTTCTCTACTAGAAGAGAATCCGTTTTTTTATTACTAAGTTCTTATAAACCTTATTAAATAAGTTTCTACTCCTTTAAACGAACCTTTTTATAGACACGTTTTAAACACTAAAAACGAGCGTAAGCTAGATGCTAAGCTTTAAGAATATATACAGATTCTTCTAAGGTATATTAAACCGTAAGCAGCGCTAAAGATAGCTTACTATTAAGCTTTATAGCGGTAGATTAAATATAAGACCCTATAATAAATTACTTAGGGAACTTAGAGACTATTAAAAGTTATAAGACGCGCATACTTAGCGTTAGAAATTAAGTAAATATCGTAAGACGATTAAATATTTGCTTTAGTGCACTCCGTATAAGAAGAGGACTATTAAGATAAAGGACTCGCCAACGTAATATAAACTAACCCCTCTTTTACGCAACGAGAACACGGAGACGGCATTACTTCACTAAGTAATAGTATAGAAGAGATTATACGCGTATAACAAAGAGTTAAAGAAGAAAAAGGTGCTTTAGGCATTATAAGCAATAATATTAACTAAATTAATTAGACGGATATTATACCTCTAGTAAACAACTTAGAGATGCTAGGTATCTTTAAGGACGAAGATAAAGAGGAGGGAGATAGTATTACGAACGCTTTAAGTATAATGTTATAACTACTTAGAGAGGAGTTAGAAGAAGCTAGTTAGTTAATATAAGCACGGTTTAGGATAGAACCCATAAAACTATATAACGAGAAATAGTAAGTAGAGTTACGTAATATGATCTGTGTAATCTGTGTAATCTATAAGATCTGTAATAGAGCGAATAGAGCAGATAAAGTAGATAGAGCAACGACTTTCTTAGGAGTATGGTTGTGTATTTAAGGACCCTTAATCCCTACCTAGATAGTTCCTTCCTTATAGTGATTTTTAGAATATAAGGGGAGTTAATCTGTTAGGCAACCACTCTACTAGTTATTATTTTATTGTTGACTTCTGGTAATACCTATATACCTAGCCCATTAATAAGTCCACCGTAGTTCCTATTATAAGGCTTCGTTACAGACCTAGAGAAGTATATAAGTTTTAGTAGTAAGGCAAAATTATAATAAAACTAGACTAAAACTGACTAACTACCTATATCTAACTTCTTATAGAATAGAGCTATAATATTGCTATAATATAGAGGCGATAGAGAAGAAAAGAAGCTTTTAGCTTATATTATTTTAGAGATAATTAGATATAGAGAAGTATGTAAGGCATAGCAGTGAGGCAAAATTGCGACGAGAAAATATGACTGATAAGAAAATGCGACTAACAAAATGCGACTAACGCAACCAACTATAATATAGCTACGACGTTATTATTTAATGCAATAGATAAAGAAATTAAAGAGCTCCTACCTTATAGTATTTTTATAATAACTAGACATTATAAAAGGGTTAAGATATATGTTATAGTGGAAGAGTTATTACCTAATAAAAAACATTGGGTTCTTATATAAAGGGCGCCCATAAGCTCTTAGACCCTTAGAGAGAAATTCCTCTTGGTGCGATCTGATGGGTCTAGGAGTCCACAGGACTAGGGTAAGGTCCACAAGCGTAGCGCTAGTCCTTCCACGTTGTAGCGCAATTTCTCCCCGGGGGTCTGATTTATAAGATAACGTACGGAGGCTCTGCGCGAAGCTCTGCGGAGGCTCTGCATGAAGCTCTGCACGAAGCTCTACACGAAGCTCTACACGAAGCTCTACACGAAGCTCTGTACAAAGCTTTTATATAGAGCCTCCGTAGTAGAATCGTTGTACGCAGAACCGTCGTACGCAGAGCTTCGTGTAGAGCTTCGTGTAGAGCTTCGTGTAGAGCTTCGTGCAGAGCTTTATGCAGAGCTTCGTGTAGAGCTTCGTGTAGAGCTTCGTGCAGAGCTTTATGCGGAGCTTCGTGTAGAGCTTCGTGTAGAGCTTCGTGTAGTGCAGAGCTTTGGTAGAGCTCTATGCGGGGCTCCCCCTAAGCCCTATTCCGCAGAGCTCTTGTAAGCTTTATATTTATATAATATTACTTATCCTTAGGATATTTAGATAAAAGTGGTACCATTTTAAAGCGCTTTACAAGCTCTATAAATCTAATCTAATAGAATATTTATTTATTTAATATTGGGGGGTGTATTACAAGTATAAGCATATTAGGGATTTTGCCAAGACTATCCAGAGACTATCCGGATAGTCTCCGGATACTATCAGCTGATAGGTCTATTATCCGAGAGGGCTATCCGGCCTATCCGCAAGTCTGACACCAACTCCTCGCGTCAAGTAGTGCATAGATATTTTCATCAATCAAATTAACCACCAAGATGGTACGCAATTACATATCCAACGACATAGACCTTGTATAACCTACCCAATATATTGTTTCCAAAAATCGGGCCGCGAAAGGGCCGCCGCCGGAACCCGAGGTGACGTACGGGTGTTGTTACGGCAGAACTGGCAGAACTTGGCAGAACTTGGCAGAACTTCGCACCGGCAAGTTGCCACAGATTGCCACAGATTGCCACAGATTGCCGCATATTGCGATCACGTGACGCGAAGATNTTATAAAACACCGAACGGCGCTACTCTTCTTCTCCTTTCCTTTCCCTAGCTTTAGATTCTCGTTTATAGACAATCCAATCATATAGGCTTACGCGACCCTTTTGCTATACTTATATCTTAATTAACTAAGTCGCTAATATTATCTAAAGCTTACTCTACTCTTTCTTCCTAAGAAGGAACTTAAATATATCTATAAGAATATAGAATAGAACCCTAAGGATATTACTAAAACCATAAGGATAGGACCTAAAAGAAAAGAATAGAACCCTAAGAAAAGGACCTATAAGATATACATAGACTAAAACCCCTAAAGAAATTACCTAGAATTATCTAATACCCCTACTACTATGCCACGAACTATAGTAGTAGGTAAAGCAGCTATAGGACCCTTAAATACTTTAGATAAAGAAATAATTAACGTTTTAATCCCCTAGGCGGAGCTTATAGTTACTAATACTAAAATTAAATAACTATAAGAGCTGCTTAAAGCTAGAGATACCCCTATATCTAATAATAAGTCATTATTAGATAACTAAAGACTTACTATAGTCCTTTAGGCCCTATTTTAGCGCCTTAGTGGATCTACTAAGGCCTATATAGTACTAAGGTGGTCGGTAAAGGTTATAGATTCCCTACTACTTATAGACGGAACCAACTCTATATTTAATAATTAGAAGCTTTAATTATAAGATAAGCTTAAAGTTAATATAAACTACTTCCCTAACGCCTAAGCTAGAATAGCCTATATTTTTAGCCGTACTAGTAAAGACGCCTAAATGTATTTACGCCCGCAATATACTAAAGACTTAGTAGACCCCTTTATCTCTAAAGAAGAAATAATTAAATACTTATCTTTTATTTATAAAGACCCTTTTAAAGTATAAAACACCTACTTTAGCTATAAATGCCTAAATATAAAAATAACGGAGACCTTTTCGGCCTTTTAAACCCGCTTTTTATACCTAGCCGGATAGGCCTAGATTCCCCAGAAAGACCTACTACTAGACCTCTTTAATAAGCTTACCCTAGACCTATAGCGGGCTATATTACTAGCTTATACTACAGTATAGATATTAAAGGAACTTATAAACTATTGCCTAGCTATTAACTAAGGCCTTTATTAAATTAAGGCACGCGCTAACTAGTTAAAAATTAGAAACCTTATAAACTAGGCTATAAATACTACAAGTATAGGCTATAGTGCCCTAGTATAATTAGTAACTCCTATAGTTAACCTAGTAGCTAGCCGCGTAGCTACCCCTACTATGGGCCTAGTATATACCCGGCCTATATATAGCGACCCCTATATATAGGCCCTTAGTAATTAAGGAGCTTACTTCTTATATGGTTAAATAGGCTACCCTATAAGGAACTACTTAATAAAGGTAAAGATAAATAAGGTTTTATTAATTTAGGAGGATAGTATAAAGCCAGAAAAAGAGGAACCCTAAAGGAAGACTCCTCTTTAGGGTTAAAAGGGATTAATATATTATATATCAATCTAGGTTAGCTAGTTAGTAGAAAAAGCTGCACTATCCCTTATACTTTATTTTATAATAGATATTAAGTTTTAACCTTTACTTTAGCTAACTTAAGAGTAAATGCCTTTACCTTAATTAATATAAAGTGCGCTATAAAACTGGCTGACTTTTTAAATACACCCTTAAAGAACTAATTAAACTAGTTCCTATTCGTGGTTATAATAAATAGATAAAACTACCTATTATAACTATCTTGTGGATTTACCTCCGCGTTAATAAATAAAGGTAGTATAACGTCTCCTTTCTTATTATAGACCTTAGAAGCTATAATATAATCTTAGGGAGAAAATAGCTAGCTTATTTAGGTTTATAGCTTAATATATAAAATAAGCAGCTTATCTGGCCTAAAACTATACCCCTAACGCCTTCCTTTATAAAAGAGATTAGTATTATAATAGAAAACCTTATATAGCCGTAAATAAACACTATTTACTAGGCCGATGTAACGCGTAGAGACTAGGCTTTTAAGAAGAATATATAGCTTAATCTGTAATGGATCTATATACTACACTACCCCTAAACTACTTATATTATACTACCCGCACTAAAGACTTAGGAAGTTAGTAGTGGCCTAGCTAAGTCCCTAATAGAGAACTTAGGCCCTACGCAGCTATAAAGAAAGGCTAGGGATATTAGACGATATACTAAACTAATAGACTAAAAGGACAACTTATAGAAAATAGAACGTAAGCTAAGGAAGACTATAAACCCTATACCGCAAAATACGGCCTAATAAATATCTGTAAAGAAACCTATAGACTTCCCACTAGTTAATATCTACTATATTAGCGCTATAGGATTCTACTAAAACCTAGTTTAGCCTAATACCGTTACCTTTATAACTAGCTTATACAAAATTAATTAAATAATTAAAGAGAAAGAAGCCCTAGTTTAAGAGAAAGGCAAGTTTATAAATAAGGAGCTAGTAGAATAAAAACTGCCCCGTTAATACTAGAAATTTAAAAACACCTTCTTTAAAGTAGCGTTTAATATACTCCCGCCTTACCAACTATATAACTATAAGATTAAAATTAAGCCAGATAAGGTGGTTACCCTTAGCTATAGCCCCCTCTAACAGCAATTTACTACTAAATTATAGGCTATAAAGTAGTATTTTATTAGTAGTAGTTCTTTAATTAACGTCTAATACGGATCCTATCTAGTGTTATGGGACACCCCCATAACACCTTGCACATATCTACCTGTTTCCACCGACTTAGCAATTAGAGACCAACCGCGAAATAGCAATCTAACGGCAATCTAATAGCAATCTAACGGCAATCTACGGCATTCTACCATATTCTGCCAAGTTCTACCAAATTCTACTAAGTTCTGCTAGGACTATAACCTAAACCCTATTCTGCCTATACACGTGTTAACTAAGTAACTAAGTTAACAATATATACCCTTTCTTCCTATTTTCCTACCTTCTTTCCTTACGCAACGTCTTAACTTTATCACGCAGTTTATATTATTATTTATTCATTACTTAACGTCTGATACGGATCCTATATGGCCCACGCAGACTACTCCATACACAGGGGAAACTTATAAATTTACAAGAAAAAAACCCCTGATATGTTAGGGGAGGAAAAACCCTATGAGCCACCTCAGTAGGATGAAAAACCCCGAATTGCCATGCCTGTACGAGCAGCGGCCCTGCGGGCCTATAGCTCGTCCTCCTCCTTGGATGTTTCGAACTCCTTAGGAACCACTGCTTCCTTCTCTGGCTCATCTAAAGCTAGGGTTCACTACGTCCTAGCTAGGCCTTGCCGATTAATTGCTGTACGCTTGTAGTTGTGCCCTGTATCTTAACCACCCCCTATATGCTGTCTCTTGTTAACCATTGCCATATACACTATGCCTCCCCCCCCCTAAGGCCTATTAAAGGCGTAAGGGGGATTCATCCGTTCTACCATCCTAAAACTAAAAGATAAAAGCGGGATGTATATGTGTATATCTAGGTATCTTTTGTGCCTAGGCCCCAGTCACTAGGCCCTCTCTAAGGGCACCACTCCGTTGAGAGGAGATAAGGAAAACCGTACGGGGTTATCCAGCTGCCGCTTTCAGTAGTATTACAGCAGTACGGCAAGTGACCGCATGCTCCGCGGGCGATCGCCCTAGGGGTTAGGAGGGGCCGTATATTTGCTCGTTCGTTCGTTCGTTCGCATTTGCTTGTTCGTTGATATAAGGTCGTCGATGCTTTCTACTAGGGGACGGGGGATAATATCGAATACTGTGCATCCATGTTGGATCGTACAGGTGCCCTGGATAGGAGAATGTAGTAGTCGTCGTACTGTAAAGAGCCAACAGTAGTAGTTTTCAAGATCTCACCATCTAAAAATTTTTCACCACCGCCCTCAACGCCTACAACCACCACAGGTCCTGTCCGCACGCTGTGCGACGTCTCTGCGTTGGCTCTGGATCTGAACTTCGAAGACCAGGTTCGTAGCCGTCACCACGTACAGGTGCAGAGTCCGATTTCGACGGCCCACGCAGTTTATATACATAGCTTAATAATACCTACTTCGCTATATATTATCACCGCTTATACTTACTCCGTAACACTATATTACGTTAAAAACTTATACCACCCTCTAAAAATATAAAACGACCCTAAAGCCCCTATAACAGCCAACGCTATTATAGCCGCACTTTAAGAATAATTAGTAGGTATATAGAAGTCCTTTACAGACGCCCTTATACAGCACTAAGCTACTTTAACTTAATAGTAAGCTAAACAAGAAGCATAACAATAATAATTAATTAAAGCACTTTAAGAAGAAGTCCGCATCCTTAAGATGCCTATATTAAGGCCCTAAAACTAAACGCTATCTCTAGAGATAAACACGCGGAACGTAAGCCCCAAATTAGTAGTAGTTACTTACCCTATAAAGCCAACTACTATACTAAAACGATCTAAGAAACTACTAGACCCTCTAGTATTTACTAATAAACAATAAGAGCTTTAGTTATTTTTAAGCCGGCTTAAGAATAAGCTAACTAGTAATACTAACCGCTACCTAACCAAAGCTAACTAACTCTATTACGCCCTAAGTTAACTAAAAGGAGACATAGCTAACCTTATTAAACCTCTCTAACTAAACTTAGTATAAAGCCTAGTTATACTTCTTAAAGCTATATACGGTAACCTAAACCGCTAAGCTACTGCTTAAAGAAAGATAAACCAAATAACTTAAAAAAAGAAAAGTTTCCTAATATACTTCTCTAAATTTAACCACTACGCAAAAAAAACAGGCTAAAATAACTCCGCACTAATTAACAGCCTTATTAAATCCCTAAGCCCTAAACTAAAAACCTCCCTAATAGGCGTAGACCTCCTAAAAACTCTTAATGCCTATATAAACGTTATTAACAAATAGTATAATAATATACTACGCCTTATACTAAAGCCTATTTATTAGTACAATATAACAACCCTATAAACGCCTACTAAGTTATTATCTCAACCTAAGCACCCTAATGCTATAGATATTAACACTAGGACCCTAGGATACGCCCTATTAGGGTCCTTTAAATAAAAACAACGCATTAAGCTAGGCCTCTACTTTAAATATAAAAGCAGCTCCCACCTCTTAAATTACTACTCCGTCCCTATACCCCAAAACAATTTATAAATAGCTAGCACTAGTAGCCGTTTACCACATTAATCTTCTAGTTACCGTCCCTAATCTTTATCTAGTTTTAGCCCTACGTCTAGTAAGCACCACTTATAAGAATAAAGCTCTAACCAATGTCCTATAAGAACCCCGCCCTAATTACCTCTAAAAAAAAGGTCCTAAAGCTAAGTCGCTCTTTAGGACGGCTCTACTACAGAATTTTATTAAACGTATTTAACGTTACAAACTCCAACTCTTAGGATTATAGCATAACTATTAACTGCCGCCTTTAGCAGAATAGTTAAAAGGCTAATACTTAAATCCTAATTAATACAGGAGCTAGCGGCATAGGATTTATTAACAGAATCTTTATATAAGATAATGGTTTTACCTTAACCCCCCTTAACCGGCATATTAATATATTTAGATTTAATAGCAAACGCACCATCTTAGGCCGTATTACCCACGTAGTAGCCCTAAAACTCTAATACCTAAACTATAAAAAACTAATTAAGCTTTTCATTACTACCCTAAGTCACTTAGTAATTCTTAAACAACCCTAAATAAAGCTATATAAGGTAACTATTAATTAGGACAACCTTAAGCTTCTATTTACCGCCTCTTATTATAAGCAGAAGTATTATATAACGCACCGCCTTAACCCCAAACTAAAATCTAGGAAATCCGCTAAGATCCACCAGCCTAAGATTTCCACTAATATCTACCCTACACCTAAGAAATCCACCAGATTCCACTAACCCAGGAATTCCACCAAATTCTACTAGCATAAGATTTCCACCAACATCCATTAAGGATCCGGGAATTCCACTAAACTCTACAAATTGGCCTTAAGCACTGCACCGCCCTAAGCCAAGCAAAAGCTTAAGCTCTATATACGAAAATACCAGAAGAACTAGTATTCCACTATAAAAAGGATTCTTAAAGAACCTAAACCCAAATCTAAGACTAACTCTATACCTAATACTAAACCTAAACCTAAATAAGAAACTATAGACAATCTAAGTAAGCTTAGCACCCTAGATATCCACATAATTAAAGCTACCCCACTAGCGTAACTTGCTAAAAAACCCAAACATACAATCTTTGCTGTTATAATGGCCGATATTAAAAAGGCCTTAGCACTAAAGAAGTACACTAACCCTGCCATAAAGGTACTAATAAAGTATTATTATTGCCTAGATATATTCTTATAAAAGAAAGCCAATAAGCTACTAGAACACTAACTATACAACCATAAGATTATACTTAAAGAAGAAAAGCAGCCTAGATTTAAACCCTTATACGGGATATCCTAAAATAAACTCTAAGTGCTATAAAAGTATTTAGATAAAAACCTAAGTAAAGAATTTATTAGAGCAAGCTCATCGCCTATAGCCGTACTAGTAATCTTTATTAAGAAACCCAGTGGCGGTCTGCGCTTCTATAGAGACTACCAAGCTCTTAACGCCGTTATTGTTAAGAACTAATATCCGATCCCATTAATATAAAAGACGCTAAACTAACTAAGTAAGGCTCGTTACTACATAAAGCTTAATATTATCTCTATATTTAACCATCTCCGCATTATAAAAGGGGACAAATAGCTTACTATATTTCGTACCCAATATAGACTATTTAAGTACTTAGTAACACCCTTTAGCCTTATAAACGCTCTAAGCTTATTTTAACATTATATAAACAATACCTTACGCCCCTACCTAAACATCTTCTATACTGCTTATATTAGGGGTCGTTCGGTTGCAGCTTCAGATTGAATCTGAAGGCTTCAGAACAGAACCGATCTGAAGCTCAAATCTGATTCTGACGCGATCGTTCGGTTGATCTGACAACTTTCTGATCTGAAGCTTCTCCAGATCGGTAAGCGCGTCAAATTTGAAAGCTATACCGTATGTAGTAGTTGAACTGAGGCTCTTGGCGTCAGTTCAATAAGGAGCTCAAAGCTCCTCAGTTCAACTCCAGTTCAATCTGAAGCCTTGTACACCCGCTATGGCGACTCCACCCACCCCAATCGCGACGCTGTTTCAGTCGCGCCTATATGTATTTTATGACGTTCTCATCTTATTAACTCTTGCGATCGCGATAATATTATTTCCGCGCAGCGTTCGTACTCGGAATACTGATATATAGAGAGGCATGAGGTGGACGACGCAGTTGCTCTATGGCCATAAGGCACGACTTCTAAATATCACCGAGGGCGTCGAGGGCGTCGATTAAGGAGGAGCCATAGTAAAAAGTCGCGATAGAGGCTGCAGTAGAGGTGCTCACTTAAATCGCTCATTAAGATCAATCGCGTATTGTGCGACGNCAGATTCTGGGCTTCAATCTGGAGGCCTACCGAACGATCGGCTTAATTACAGATTCAACTGAGCCATGGTAGTAGCCGCCACTAATTACAAAACGGTCAACACTAAAAGACGCATTGACACAAGAGATTCTGATCTGGTGTCAGTTCGCAACCGAACGACCCCTTAACAACATCCTAATATATAGTAATAACCTAACCGAATATCGGAAATACGTTAACCTTATCCTATAAGCCCTATACGGAGCTAGTCTATAATTAGATATAGATAAATACAAGTTCTATAAAACGGAAGTCCTATACCTTAGACTCCTTATTTCTATAAACGGTATATAAATAGACCTAAAGAAAGTTAAAGTAATTATAAACTAGTAAGAACCTAAGAACGTTAAGGACATAAGAGCCTTTATAGGATTTACTAATTTCTACTAATAATTTATTAATAACTTCTCCGCCCTAGTTTTACCCCTTATAGCTCTAACCTAAAAGGATAAAGTCTTTATCTTTAATAAGGAATATAAGAAGGCCTTTACCTATCTAAAGGTTATATTTACTACTACGCCTATACTCTAACACTTTAACCTAAACTAAATAAGTGTTATAGAAGCCGACTCATCTAACTATGTTACTAGAGGCATCCTATCTCAATATAATAAGGATAGAGTATTATACCCTATAGTATACTTTTTAAAACGACTAAGCCTAGCTAAATATAACTATAAGATCTATAATAAGAAATTATTAGCTATTATTAGGTATTTTAAATAATAGTAACCCAAACTAGAAGGCGCTAGATTTCTAATTAAGGTCCTTAGCAACTATAAGAACCTATAGTACTTTACAACCACAAAATAGCTAAGTTATTGTTAGGCCCGCTAGTTAGAATATCTATCTTGTTTCTAATTCTTAATTATATACCGCCTAGGCGTCCAAGGTTAGAAGCCTAATGCCCTAACCTAACGCTTGCAAAACGCGCCAGCCCTAAAAGAAGCGCGCTCTTACCAAAATTAAACCCTACTTCGCCCTAAACTATTTAACCCTCCTACTAAAGATCTTATAGTACACGTCCTTAAAATAACTAATTAATTAATTAAATAGATTATAGTTAATAAATACCTAAATAATAAGTTTATTTAAAAGACGCTTAAGCTAATATAAGATAGCATTAAACGCTCTAAAAAGATTTCTCTAAATAAATATAAAGCCTATGGAAACCGCTTATATTACTAGAACCATTTAGTTATCCCTAATTATAATAAGCTTAAGCTTAAACTCCTTAAATACGTACACGATCTACCTATCGCTAACTACCTAAGCTAAAGAAAGACCCTAAAACTACTCTAATAGGAGTATTATTAGCCGAATATATATAATATAATACAAAGGTACGTCTCTAGCTACTATACCTGCTAATAAGCTAAAGCCTTATATAAGACGTATAATGGTCTTTTAAAGCCGCTGCCTATTCCAAACCAAAGATGGAAGGATATCTTAATTAACTTTATTATTGACCTTCCTAATAGTAAAGGCTGCACGAATATTATAATAGTTATAAACCAACTATCTAAAATAAAACACTTAATCGCCTACCCCGATATGTTAACGCCTGCCGTCGCCTAACTATTCCTAGATTACGTATAGAAACTCTACAGACTCCCTAAAACGATTATCTCTAATAAAGGCAGCTAGTTTATCTTAGCATTCTAGAAAAAACTAACTACTTAACTCCGTATTAAAGCACTATTATCTACCGCGTATTACCTAGAAACGGATAGCCAAATAAAACGCGTAAATACTATAATAGAACAGTATATTTAGATATACACGTCGTATTTATAGGATAACTGGATTAACTGGCTCGTATTTACCGAGTTTACTATAAATAATTCCGTCTTGGAAACTACGAAAGTCTCCCCGTTCCTAGCTAATTACGGCTAGCACCTATAAATAGGTTTTAAACCCTTTAGTAATATTCCTTACCCTACTTATTACGCCTTATAAGTCGTAAAAGTAAATAAATTCGTAGAGAAGATGGAGGAACTATAACAGTTCCTTACTAATAAGATAATATAGGCTTAATCTATCTATAAAGCCGCAGTAAATAAGAAATAAACCCTAGTACCGGCCTACTAAATTAGCAATTTCGTCTGGCTAGATATAAGAAATCTAAACACGAAACGACCTACTAAGAAACTTAATTAGAAGAACACTGGCCCTTATAAGGTTGAAAAGGTTATTTCTCCTTATGTCTACTAACTGAAGCTCCCTAATACGGTTAAAATCCACCCTATATTCTATACGTTAGTCCTCTACCCTACTGCCCCCATATTAGACGCCCTGCCTAGACAGATATAAGACCCTCCCCTACTAGTTAAAGTGGATAGTGAAAACGAGTACTTTATTAAAAGAATTAATAATATTAAGTATAATAAACGGAAACGCTAATATATATATCTTATAAAATAGAGAGGCTTTACTAAGTCCTTATAGGAACCTATTAACTCTATAGGACTTATATAAGCCGCAGAAGACTTTTATAAACTCCACCTAGAACTACTACAGCCCCATCTTACAGAAGCTTAAGTTTAAAGGGGGGGTACTATTACGGGACACCCCCGTAACACCTTGTATACATCCACCTATTTCTACCAACTTAGCAATTAGAGACTAACCGCGAAATAGCAATCTAATGGCAATCTAACAGCAATCTAATAGCAATCTAATGGCAATCTACGGCATTCTGCTATATTCTGCTAAGTTCCACTAAATTCTGCCAAGTTCTGCCAGAACTATAACCTAAACCCTATTCTGCCTATATACGTATTAACTAAGCAACCAAGTCAACAATATATACCCTTTCTTCCTATTTTCCTACCTTCTTTCCTTACATAACGTCTTGACTTTATTACGCAGTTCATATACATAGCTTAATAATACCTACTTCGCTATCTATCTATCGCAGTCACGTAAGGGGATATTTTAATTTTTGTATAATTGGGAGGCGTAGGGCTATAAGGTCGCTCTAGGGCTAGTTCTTAGCAGTTTTACTAGTTCCTAGCACTCAAATCTGCTAAGGATTTGCCCTAAAGCGGCCAGATATCCCCAACCGCAAGCCTATGGCTGCAAGACTATCTAACTGTAGTGGTTGCATTAAGGCTGGCTCTTAGTGGTTTTGCTAGTTCCTAGCACCTACTAAAGAATTGCCTTAAAGCGCTATCTATATATAATATATACTGAGTATAAGGAATAGCGGGTGGGGAAAGCGAATTAGCCACATAGTGACTGCGTTTAATATTCGCGAATATTACGGGAGGTCTTAGCATTATGCGTTGCTGAGGTAGATGCTGTTAAGCAATATATAGACGCTAGTATCTATCTATCGCAGTCACGTAAGGGGATATTTTAATTTTTATATAATTAGGAGGTGTAGGGCTATAAGGTCACTCTAGGGCTAGTTCTTAGTAATTTTACTAGTTCCTAGCACTTAAATCTGCTAAGGATTTGCCCTAAAGCGGCCAGATGTCCCTAAGCGAAGCTCCTGCGCCCAATAAGACATTACCGCATTCTACTATATTCTGCCAAATTCTGCTACCTTATCGCATTCTGCCAAATTCTGCCATATTATCGCATTCTGCTAAATTCTGCCATATTATCGCATTCTGCCAAATTCTGCTATATTATTGCATTCTGCTAAGTTCTGCCATATTATCGTATTCTACCATATTCTACTAACCCTAAGTTATAAGCCAACTAATTAGGATTTTCCATGCCCGGCATAGAAAATCGCTATTAGCTCGCTTACCACTAGCGCCTTAGCGGCCCTCTTAACATCTTAACCTATTACGTAGTAATCCTTACGCTAAGAGCGGTATACCACGCTAAAAGTAAGAGTTAAGGTAACGGAGGTTAGTAGTCTTAGTCCTAATATATAGGCGAAAGGCTTTTGATAACCACCGACCTAGCTGCTAAATTTACTAGTATAAACACCCTAAATCTTTAGCAAACTGGGCAGCGCCCTAACGGAAGGAGTGGTTTAAGTAACTACTTAGGTTAATCCCAGTAGCTACTAGACGGGAGGAAAGAATCTTGCGAACCCCTAGAGAGGTAAAGGGTTTACCATTAAGACTAAATAAGGGAGAGTTAAGGGGTTAAGGGTCCCTATTAAACAGCTTTATTATAGCAGCGACTGGGCATAATAGGCCGCCTACCGCCGTGATGGCGACGTTAACGCCCTAGTGTTGCTTATTAGCTTTGCTCCATTTAAGGCGGAATATTATCCCACTAGGCGTAAAGGTAATATCATGTTAAGTGGCCTTTTTTACTAGGAAGGTCGTTTGGTTCTTAAGCTCTGCCGTAGTATATATGATCTCGCCTATCCGTAGAAATCTGGCAAATGCGAGGGTAAATACGGTATTAGTGTTGACATTTGGTAGCAATGGGCCGTGTGTTACTACCTGGGCTAGAATATCCCTAGTAATGGGTTGCTTGTCCTTTTTTACTAAGGGAGAGATAGTGGCTGCTCTGGTAAGTAATCAGTATACTATAGAATCCTTAAATGCTGTAATTAAGATGCCGTAATCTATATGGCGCGAGCAAATTGCGGAGACGTAGGCTTATAAGGTTTCGGCCTTAAGCCTACCTATCTATGGCTAGGAGGTACTAAACGCGCGGCGGGCAATCTATTTACCTAGTTTACGCGGCTTAGCCGAGTAGGGGGAGACTCCTTTAAGTGCGCAGTATAACTCCTAGCTATTAACTGCTAAGGAATAGTTCCTATGGGTTGCTAGCGTAAGGCCGTTCTAGAGAAGAAGCGCGTAGAGGTTGGATAGCGCGTTAATATTATCTTTAAAGTTTATAGGCGGTTATAAGTAGTCCGTTAGATTTACGGCACCTATTAAAAACTTATTAGCTTTAGTAGTAATAAATTAAGGGCCCAGTGTGGGCAGAATTAATAGATAGCCGCGGCCTAGAATTAAGATAGTGTATTAGCTAAGCTATTTAAATCACCTAGGATCTACTTCGCGGATATTGTAATATTATAAGCTATAGCAGCTAGTATGATCTTATGGAGCGATTTGTTTGCTATGCTATAGACGACGGTTTTCTTAATGCCCTGGTGAACCACCATGCTATTAATATAAATAGATAGCGCGCTATGCTGCTAGTTAGTAGACTATAGATTAAATACGTGAGTAATAGCATGCATCTCTTTCGGATTAATATGGTCTACTTATTAACTGGGCTTAGGTAATGTACTAAACGCCTAAGATTAAGGGAGGTTGGCTGTGTACCACTGCCAGTTATCCTTGTGTTTAAGTTCCTTAAAAAAGTAAAAGCCGCTAAACCTGAACTGGGTAGAGGCGTTAGTAAAGAGATGAATGCGGGTACGCTTAACGTCGTTAAAGAATAATACCCTATTACTTGTAGTAAGTAGGTTAAGCTAAATATATAAGTTACTTCGCAACTCAGTGCTAAATCGCCTAGGTTTATGCTTATTTACTAGAGTCTCCGGCTAAGCAGTAATAAAGATCTAGAGGAATCTAGAGTAAGATTAACTGAGTCTAATTACGTAGGCGCACTATGTGAGGTAGCCCGCAAGCTGCTGGGCTTAAAGGAACGATAATAAGCCGTATTAGAGTGCGGTAGTGACTTTCTTAATAGTATATAATTGTTTCTGTGGTAATAATCGCGTTTATATTTATACGGTGTTAATAGTGTATCCTAGAACTTTAATAATAGTTCTTATTATGTCTTTGGAGCCATTTCGAGGGATACCTAGGGAGTTAGTAACAGAGATGTAAGTCTGGGTAATAGCCGCTAAGTTGTTTGGGTTGGTAAGGATAAAGATAAAGTCATCTAGGTAGTGTTTTACCTCGTAAGGTAGTTATAAATAGAGTATCTAGTGCAGGCCTTCCGCGAAGAGGTTAAATATAAGCGGCGCAGTTTGAAGACTAAAGGATAGGCAGCATTCCTAGTAGGTAATACCTTTCCAGGAGAAGCCTATTAATGTTCTTGCCCTATAAGATAGGGGGACTATACGGAACGCGTCTTTAATATCTCTTTTAAGCAGCAGATATCTATAACCTATAGAAATAACGTAGGCTTAAATAGCGGTAACTGTAGTGTATATTAGTGCTCTATATTCTTTTAGGATTGCGTCATTAACTAAAGATGCTGGTGGAAAGGAGAGATTATAAATTCGGCGGTATCTACCATCTGATTTTGGCACTAGGCTAAAAAGTAAGACTATAATAGGCCCTGTCGCAATTCTAATATATCCTTTTTCAAGGTCTAATATTATCTTCTTAAAGATAAGGTTGGTGTTATCCTAAGAGGAGTTGTGGTTCCTATAAGATCTTAGGGTAGGGATAGACTTGGCTCCTATCTCGCAGCCATAGGTTAGGATGCCTACTAAGGTGGCTAGTAGATTACCCGGGTAGTTAAATAGAAGGGAGTGCCACGCTAAGATCCTTAGGGGTGATGGAGAGTAGTAGAGAGCCTTCGCCTCTACAAAGGTAGAGAATAATGGTAATGTATTAGGCCTAGGTCCTAGGCGTATAATTAAAGTTAGTATTATTATTAGGCTAGACCCTACTTTGTAAGGTTCGCCTTACTATTTCTAGGCGCAAGCTTTGGATAATATAGTATAATCTTTACTATACTTTAAGCACTTATGCGGGTATTTACAAGCTATATTATCGCAGCCTCTGCTATTAAACCTGCGGCAGGTATTAGAGGTATAGGAGGTATTTAACCTGGGTCTCTTTAAGGCGGCGAAGCCGATAGCACTAGATATTGTAAGGTATGGCGCTGTATACTAGGCTGGCATTTGCCAATTAGCGGGCTTTAGTTGGCCATTGGTTATTACAAAGGTATAATAGTTAAGTACTAAGTTAAGTATACAACCTACCCAGATATACTAGGTTAATAAGGTATAAATTGTGTTCATCTAGAGAAGTATACTAGCGATAAGGTCCAGCGGGCATATATAGAGGGTGCCAGTAATAACCACGTAGTTAGTAAAACTTTTAAACCAGATGCCTTTATCTGTAAATAGCTTCCTGTCTGCCTTTACCTTCCTTATAACTAGAGTACTATTCTTAATCCATGTCTTGTCGGCGATCTTAATTTGAGCGGTATGGACTTAAAAATGGGCGAGGTTTACTAGATTGAAGGTACCCTTAAAAATGTCCAGGTAATCCCTTTTTATGACGCCAGGAAGGCGGAGTTCGAGCGACTTTATGCTAGGAGGGAGAGGCTTACTAAGGACATTAGCTATAGCAGCTGTTATAGTGGCCTGTGAGGCCGAAGCGGCTAAGCCTAACTATAATTAAGCTATTCGAGCTAGGTGGTATTTATACTAGTAAGCCTCCTCCGCTAGGCGGGCTTTACGCTCTTCCTTATACTTCTAAATCTCCCTTTTATCTCGGGCTTGTTCCCTTTACTCTTTAGCAATTTCGCGCTCTTCTATAGTAGCGGCGCGTATATTAGCCTTAGACGGCATTATAGAACTAGTGAAGAAGGGTATAGCGGTTATAGACGATGGTGTAGTTAAGGTAGGTCGTCTAGGTAGGTTTGCTCATTAGGATTATACACGCGTACAAGTCTCCTAATTAGTTATAAGCGGTAATAGCGTTATAAAATAATTCTTAAATAAATAGATAATAAATATATAATAAATATTAATAAGTTTAGCGATATTAAAAGCGAATTAGCCACGTAGTAACTGCGTTCAATATTCGCGAATATTACAGGAGGTCTTAGCATTGTGTGTTGCTGAGGTAGATGCTGCTAAGCAATATATAGACGCTAGTATATATTATCACCGCTTATACTTACTCCGTAATATCTAGGCCCACACAGACTACTCCGTCATAGGGGGAAAACTTATATATTTACAGGAAGAAAACCCTACAGTTGGGTTAGGGGAGGAAAAACCCTATAAGCCACCTTAGTAGGATAAAAAACCCCGATTTGCCATGTCCGTCCATAGCAGCGGCCCTACGGGTCTACGGCTACGTCCTGTCCTCCTTAGATGTTTTAAACTCCTTAGGAACCACTACTTCCTTCTCTAGCTTATCCTAAGCTAGGGTTCACTACGTCCCAGCCAGGCCTTACCAATCGATCGCCGTGTCTTATTGTCGTTTCCCATATTTTAACTATCCCCTATATACTATATCTTGCTAACCATTACTATATACGCCATGCCTTCCCCCCCCTAAGGTCTATTAGAGGCATAAGGGGGATTTATTTATAAACTACTATTATACCAAAAGGCGAGCGGGACGTGTGTGTGTGTGCCTGGGTATCTTTTATNCCTAGGCCCTAGTTGCTAGGCCCTCGCCAAGGGTTACCACTCCTTAAGAGGAGACAGGAAAACCGTACGGTATTATCCAGGCTACTAGGTAGTATTTAATAGTTAATAGTAAGTAACCGCATACTCCGCGGGCGATCGCCCTAGGGGTTAGGAGGGGCCGTATACTTGCTTATTACTCGTTTATAATCGCTTATTCGTCGATATAAGGTCGTTAATGCTTTTAATTGAGGGTCGGGGGACGTTAGATTCTGTATATATCCGTAAGGATTATATAGGGTTGGAATAGAAGAACATAGCAGTAGTCTACTAAGAAGGGGGTACCGTTAGTAGTGGTTTTCGAGATCTCACCATCCTATGTGAAAACTTTTTACTACCCCCTATAACGTTTTAACAACCACCAGGTCCTACCCGCAGCTATACAACGTCTCTGCGTTGGCTCTACTAAGTCCGAAGACTAGTAGGTTTGTAGGCCTCACCACGTATAGGTACAGAGTCCGATTTCGAGGACCGTAGTATTTTATTAATAACCTAAATAAGGGCTTTATTAAGCCTAGTTAAGCCCCTTTTAACTTACCTATTTTCTTTACTAAAAAGCTAAATAGAGGACTTNNTTTNTNTATNNACTACNATAAGCTTAATAATTTAACCCTTAAAGACNNCTACNNACTNCCTTTANTTAATAAGACTTTAGCCTAAATAAGTAGAGCTAAGATCTTTATAAAGCTTAATATCCGCTAGGCTTTTTACCGAATTAGGATAAGCCCTAAATTAAAAAACCTTACTATATTTCGGACCCGTTACGGAATGTATAAATATAAAGTATTATTTTTTAAACTAACTAACGGACCGGCTATATACTAATAATATATAAATTATATACTATTTAACTACCTTAATAACTTCTATATAGTATACCTAGATAATATTATAATCTACTTTAAAAATAAACTAAAATATAAAGAGTATTGTTACGGACGCTTTAAGTACAATGTTATAACTACTTAGAGAGGAGTCGGAAGAAGCTAGTTGGTTAATTTAGGCACGGTCTAGGATAGAGCCGGTAGAACCATATAATAAGGAATAGTAACTAAGGTTATATAATGTGCTACGTATTAAATAAGAGGAATGAGGGGAACTTACGTACCTTATGTATAAGACGTATATTACGTATAAGAAGGATTTTATAGGAGTACGGTTGTGTATTTAAGGACCCTTAGTCCCTACCTAGATAGTTCTTTCCTTATAGTAATTCTTAGAATATAATTAGAGTTAATCTATTAGGCAACCACTCCACCAGTTATTATTACGTTGTTGACTTTTATACTTGCATTTCCTATACACCTAGCCTAATAACGAGCCTATTATAGTTCTTGCTACAAGGTTCTATTATATAATTACTACCTAGTTACGGTATTAAATATAGAAAGTTAAATAATATACCACTAAAAGCAGCTACTATAACGCTATTAACGGCGGCAATTACTTTAAGGTTAGGTGACACCAGTATGGTAAATACTAACTTATAGCAACCTATAACGATCGGACAACTATAAGAGATAGTTAACCAGTTAATAGAAAATAATGTAGTACTTAAAACTAGGATTAACGGGATAAGCATAGCAAAGGTTAAGTTACTATCGATTGAAAGATTTTTAGGAGAGAGATTAAAGCTTAAAGGATTCCTTATGTAAATGCACTTTAAGGTCGCGCAGGAGGGAGCTAAGCTGGCAATACCTATAGATTAAATAGTATATATAGGATTGTTCTTAATAGGAAGAGCACTTAAATGGTTTGAGCCTTACCTTATAGAAATCTAGGTAAATGGAATAACAACTACGAACTAAGAGGTATAGTTTATGTTCTTAAGCTAGAATGGATTTGTGGAATAACTTATCTAAATATTTAAAGACCTAGAGGCAGTGACTACGGCGGAAAGAAAGCTTTAAGATATTATATAATAAACCTCAGTAATTAAATATATAACGTAGTTTTAGACGTTAGTAATATAAGTAGAGTGGAATAATAGGGCGTTTATAGCATAGTATAAATAGGGACTTAAGGCTAAAGTCTAGGACGTGATTATCCTAATAGAAGATGCGGACACCCTAAGGGAACTAATAGATTAAGCGATTAAGATTAATAATTAGATCTACTAAAGGGAACAGACTAAGAGAGGTTAGGATAGAGTCCTACAGTTATATAAGGCGTAGAATACGTAATAACTAAAGCTAAATTAGAAACTATAGTATAGCGCAGAGCTAATGGACCTAAGTGGTACTAAAGAAGCCTATAAGAGATGGAGTAAGAAACTATAAAAACCTAGAGGTTAAGGATCTAGTAATTATAAGACTAAGGAGTAAAGGCTAAACTAGGGATCTTAGCAGCAGAAGACGTTTAGGCGGACTCTATAGCAAAATTAATGGTTTAAAGATAGAGCTTGCATAAATTGTGGGAAACAGGGTCATTTTGCGAGGGATTATAAAGATGGTTAGAGTTACTATATAATAAAGGAAACTAGATTAATAGCAGAAGACATATATATATAAAGGGATAATAGTGTACTACGAGGAACAAAAGAATATTTAATTAGAAGTTTTGCGTTTTGTTATAATAACGCATACCAAATTTATAAAGACGCTAAGTATAGCGCAAGCTATTGGCTATAGGAGCCAAAATCTACGCAGTATAAAGGAACTAATGAACCAGTTCGTAGATCGGATATTAAGGATAATAACTTTAACGTAGGCGAAACATTTTATAACGATAAGGTAATAAGTGCGGTTTACTAGGAACATATAGCTATTAGAGATGTTACACTAGAGGTAGAGGATAATTCTACTACAGAATAGGGAATATTAGTAGGGATTAAGACCCTACTAGATACGATATCTATCGCTTTATAAAACGTAAGAGAAGTAGGATAGTAAACCACTTCGGCACTCGATAAAGGCAAAAGGCCAAAAGCTTAAGATTCTTAAGACGAGATAAAAGACGACTAAGATTCTTAAAACAAGATAAGGTAAGCTTAAGGACCTATAACGGATAATAACCGATAGAGTAGAGCAGCGGCTTAGTTTAGTAATATATAAATAAGCCTGGGATAGAGTTTCCCATAGATATAAGACTCTTAAGATAAGATAAGAATACCTAAGCCTAGTTAGACTAAGGTAGGAGTAAAGCTTAAGTTAGAAGTAGGCTTAGGATTAAAGAATCTAAGGGACTAAAGATTTAGAGCATAAATAAAGGCACCTATAAGTAAGAAGTAAGAAGCTTCTTTATAGATTAGAGAATCTGCAGTATAAATAGCAGTTAGACTAGGAGATAGGTATATAGACCTAGAAGACTTACTAGGGGAACATAGTGTTCGGCCTAAAGATTAAAAAGTTAATACTAAGATTAAGAAGCAAGATAACTTTAAGGATCTACTCGTAAGACGTAAAAGGAAAGAAACTATAGAAGAATTTAGAGTAAGAATTACCTTATAACAAGAACAGAAACTAGATAAGAGATCTAGTATATTAGGACGTATAAGGGATAGAGCGCTAGTATAAAGAATTACTAATAGGCCTAGAGTAGGTATACTAAGAGCTAAGTGGCTTATTAAACTAGAATAAGAAGAGGATCTAGGGATTCTAACTAGGTTTAAGGAACGATATATAAAAGGCTGTTACAATATAGTAATAAGAAGATACTTCCTTACGGATAAGCTGTATATACTTTAGCAGCTGTACTAAAAGTGGTATAGGCAAAGGCATAATGATAAGTGGGAAGATTTCTATATATGGTTGGATAAGAAAGTTATCCAGGACCACCCAATTATAGAAAAGGCTATAACTTATATTAAAGGAGCCTTAATTATAACGTTAAAAGATCTAGAGGAATAGTTAGAGGACTAGAGAAGTGAAAGACGTATTTTAGTACCTGCGAATAAAGTTGTAATATTTAGATTAATACGGCAGAGGTTAGAACTTAAGGATAAAGACAAACTAAGAGTTAACCTAAAGCACCTAGTATGCTATACGCTATTATAGATTGTATATGTGGATAATATATATAACATATATAAGAATCCAAAGGAAAAGAATTAAAAATACCCTATAAGGATATATTGGATAACAGATAAGCAATAATATAGGAATGCTAAGTATATATATAGTTAGCACCTAGTGGAAGTCTAGGAGTTAGGAGACTTAATACTTTAGCTAGGAAGATTCCTTACGGAAGAATGCCTAGATAAATAATAGTGGTGGGAATGCCTAGAGAATATATATCTATAATATATTAAAGACAAAAAACGAACTAAGTATTGGCCTAAGTTAGACTAAGTATAAACAGGATTAAGTAGCTAATAGTTAGGAAAAGTAGAGGCCTATAGGACTAGAGGGAACTAGTAGTAGAGCCTTAAACCCTTAAAGGAATTTAAGGACAATACCTAAATTTATAAGTTAAGTAGCAAGATTAACAGTTTAAGGCACTAATAAATAGTGGAGTAATAAGGAACTATATCTTGCTAGTAGTAGTTAAAAGAATAGGGTTACCACATAGGAAAAAAGAGTACCCTTACCTATTAGTGACAATTTTAGGAGATCCAATAGCCTATAGAGGAGGCATTATTAATCTTAAAACAGGACCTATTTAGTTAACTATTAAAGGGAGATAAATTAAGATGTCTTTTAATATATTACTATTAGGAAATAATAAGGCAGTATTAGGAATGCCTTAGTTATAGAAATATAATCTAAGGATTAATTGGATTATAGGATAGGTTAATATTAGGAATACTTAACGCCGTAAGATATAATAACAAGCTAAGTTAGTATAGTACTAAGTAGGGGCGACCTATAAAGAAATAGAAAAAGGACTAAGTTACGTACTAAAAAGATACTATAAGTATAGTAAGAAACTATGGTTACCGGAAAGTAAAAAGCTGTTAGAGTATATAGTATAGGACTATAAGATAGAATTAGAACTAGGAATAAGTCTAAGGTTCTTTCTAATCTATAAGCTTACTAAAGAAGAAGGTAGAGTGTTAAAGGAGTTTATTTAGGAAAACTTATAAAAGGGATATATTAGACTATCGCAATCATTAGTAGGTTATCCAGTACTATTTATACTAAAGAAAAACGGTAAACTAAGGCTGTATATTAACTATAGATAGTTAAACAGTATCACTAGAAAGGATAGGTATCCTTTACCCTTAATTAGCGAAATTTAAGATAGGATAGGTAATGCGTAAATCTTTACAAAGATAGATCTAAGATGGGCGTACTATTAGATTAGAATTAAGGAAGGCAATAAATAAAAGGCAGCCTTTAGGTTAAAGAAAGGACTGTATAAACTATTAGTTATATAATTTAGGTTAATAAATATACCCATAACGTTTTAGAAACGTATTAATAATATATTAGGAGAATACTTAGATAAATTTATTATAGTATATCTTAACGATATTATTATCTACTTAATAACTAAGGAAGAATATAGAGAATACGTTAAATAGGTCTTAAAGAGACTATAAGAAGAATAGATGCTAGTAGCAATTAAGAAATACAAGTTCTTTACTAGGAAGACCGATTTTATTAGATTTATTATTAAACTAGGCTAACTTAGTATAGATCTAAAGAAGATCGAGGCTATAGTAAATTAGTAAGAACTAGAGAACGTTACGTAGTTAAGATCGTTCCTAGGGTTTTATAATTACTATAGAAGGTTTATAGCGCAGTGGTTAAAGAATATTAAACTATTTACGCGGTTAATAAAGAAAGAATAACTATAGGCATAGGGAGAGGAATAGAGAGAACTCTTTAAATAAGTTAAGGAGTTGTTTACCTAAGAGCTAGTTCTTAAGATTTATTAACTAGAACTAGAAACGGTTATAGAAATAGATATATTAGACTATATACTAGGGGCATACTTTATATAGAAATATTAAGATAAATAGCACCTAGTAGTATACTATAGTTGGAAGATAACACTACTAGAGTTAAACTATAACATCTATAATAAGGAGTTGTTAGGTATAGTTATAGTATTAAAAAAATAGAGAGTATTCTTATAAGGTATAAAGAAACTATTTATAGTTAAGATGGATTATAAGAACCTAATAGGATTCCTAATAATAAAGGAACTTAACTAAAGATAGATTAGATAGGCAGAGATACTTACGGAATACTATTTTAAGATTTAGTATACTAAGGGTATAGACAATATAAGAGCAGACGCTCTAAGTTAAAAGGCTAAACTACAAAATAATAAAAAGCCATTAGGGGCTTTACTGCAAAAAAAATATAGACGGATTGATTAGATATAATTATCTAAAAATTATAGCAACTTAAGAAGAACTAGAAAGAGTTTATAAGTCACTAGAGAGCTTTTAGGCATAAAGAATTCTAGAAGTATAGCTAGAAGATCTATAGATAGATATATACGAAAATTAAGAAGTAAAGTATATCCTAAGAAGTATAGCAGAGTAATTTATAGAAGATTTCTATAAAGGATTAACTTAAGGATATAATAGAGCCACGGGCTTAGTATTAAGACTCTAGGAGGAGTATATTATTAATAGAATCTAGGGCTTAGCGCGAAAAGTTATAAGAGAATATCTAAATTACTAAAGAAATAAACTAATAAGGTATAAGCTATATAGAGGGCTATAACCTATTAAAATACTAAAGAGACTATGGGAGGTTATATTATAGGACTTTATTATTAAGTTACTAAAATTAAGAGATCCTATTACCGGACAAGATTATAATGTGATTTTAGTAATAATAGACAAGCTTACAAAGTGGGGATACTTTATAGCATATATAGAAGAAATCTTAGCAGAAGATATTACTAGAATCTATATTAAAGAAGTGTTTATAAGATATAGAGCACTAAGTAAGATTATATCGGATAGAGATCTAAGATTTATAGTAGTATTTTAGGAGGTATTCTTAGCGGAATAAGGAGTTAGAGTAGCAACTTTTACTATATATTATCCGCAGACAGACGGTTAAATGGAAAGATTGAATTAGACACTAGAATAGTATCTAAGGTATTATATTAATTACGTATAGAATAATTAAGTATTATTATTACTAATTATATAGTTTATATATAATATAACGCTATAGAAAGGCATAGATATATTACCATTTAAGGTAAATTACGGATATAAGCTAAGAATATCGTTATTACTATAGTAAGTAAAAAAACGAGTAGCATAGCTAAAAAAAAGAATAAAGATACTAATAAATCTTTATATAGACCTTATAGAATTAGTAAGAAAAGTATAAGAGAGAATAAAAAGGTACTATAATGCTAAGAGATCTAAAGGACTAGATCTTAAGGAGGGAGATAGAGTATGGCTACTATATAAAAATTTTAAGAGTTAACGACCAAGTAAGAAGTTAGACTACGTTAGACTAGAACCTTTTAAAATTAAGCAAAGAATTTCACCGGTTATACTTAAGTTAAACCTACTAACCAAGATAAAGATCTACCCTATACAGCATATTATAATGCTAGAGCCAGTATATAAAAATATTAAGCCACTAGTTTATAAAGCAGATATATATAGAGGACAGGAAGAAGATAAATAGTAAGTTTTAAAGATCGTTAGTTATAAGGATATTAATAATAAAATATGGTATAAGGTTAAGTAGATAGGCTATAGCGAGACTACCTAGAAACTATTAGAGAATTTAAAGAATGCTATAGGAAAGGTATAGAAGTATCGGAAGAGATTAGGTTAGGTAGTATTAATAAAGAAGAATTACTAAAGAATAAGTTACCTAAGGGGGACCTAAGAAGAGCAGTTGCCGAACTACTTAGATCTATTTCTTTCTCTATTAGAAGAGAATCCGTTCTTTTATTACTAAGTTCCTATAGACCCTATTTTATAAGCTTCTACTCCTTAAAATAGACCTTTTTATAAACCTTTTTAAGACGGAGCAAATAAGTAGACGCCGCGATATAAGTATCTAGGGCCTTCTATTCCGCGTTTTAAGAACATTCTAACTTAGCTAGGGCTTAAGACAGTTTACTATCTAGCTATATAGCAGCAGATTAAATATAAGACCCTAAGATAAATTAATTAGGGAACTAGACGACTATTAAGAGTAATAGGTCGCGTATATTTAGCATTAAAGGTAGAGCGAACGTTATAGGACGAATAAATATTCGCTTTAGTGCACTTTAAGTAAGAGGACGGTTATTACGAAGATGGGTTCGCTAACGCAATATAAACTAACCCTTTTTCAAACAGCAAGAATATAGAGACGGTATAATCTTACTAAAAGATAATATTGTAGCAATAGTGCAAGCATGATGTTGGGCGTATAAGGAAAAAATTGCTTTAGGTATAATAAGCAATAATATTAACTAAATTAATTAGACGGATATTATACCTCTAGTAAACAACTTAGAGATATTAAGAATCTTTAAGGACGAAGATAAAGAGGAGGGAGATAGTGTTACGGACGCTTTAAGTATAATATTATAACTACTTAGAGAGGAGTTAGAAGAAGCTAGTTAGTTAATTTAGGCACGGTCTAAGATAGAGCCGGTAGAACTATATAACGAGGAATAGTAACTAAGGTTATATAATATGCTATATATTAAACAAAAGAAATAAGGGGAACTTACGTACCTTATATATAAGACGTATATTACGTATAAGAAGGATTTTATAGGAGTATGGTTATGTATTTAAGGACCCTTAATCCCTACCTAGATAGTTCCTTCCTTATAGTAATTCTTAGAATATAATTAGAGTTAATCTATTAAGCAACCACTCTACTAGTTGTTATTACGTTGTTAACTTTTATACTTATATTTCCTATACACCTAGCCCAATAACGAGCCTATTGTAGTTCTTACTATAAGGTTCCGTTATAAGTATATCTATAAAGTCCTATAACGGCTTTAGGAAGTTAGCCTCTAAGCCAATATTAAGAAGTTAGAATTTAGTATTAAGCGTATAAAGTACCTAGGGTTTATTATTAGTATAAATAGAATTAAGGCAGACCTAGAAAAGACGGCTATAATTAACTAATAGGTACCTCTAAGGACCGTAAAGGGGGTATAGTTATTTTTAGGGTTCTATAACTTCTACCAACGCTTTATTAAAAACCATAGTAGGATTACCTAGCTACTAAGCCTACTTATCTATAAGGACTAGCCCTTTTACTTTAATACTATATATAGGCAGGCCTTTAATAAGCTTAAGAAACAACTGGTCTCTACTCTCTTACTCGCCTACTTTAACCTAAAACGGCCCTTAATGCTAAAAACCGATGCCTTAGATAGTATTATAGCTAGCGTTTACTCCCAAAAGTAGATAAACGGAGAATAGTACCCTATTGCTTACTATTTAAAGACTATAGTAAATGCTAAGCTAAACTACCTAATTCACGACAAAGAAATACTAGCTATTATTTCTAGCTTTTAGCACTGGCGAGCCTAACTAGAAGGCACCCCTAAGTCTATCTAGGTAGTTTCCAATTATAAGGCCTTAGAATATTTCATAATAATAAAGGCCCTTATAGCCTAATAGGCGCGCTAGGCGGATACCCTATCTTAATTTAACTTCCTAATTATATATAGGCTAGGCGCTACTAACCGTGTAGACGCTTTTATAAGGCGTAAATAGGATATAAATAACTAGATAGCTATAAAGATCTTATTATAAACCTGAGCGCTACTATAACTAGAGCACCTTAACTCTTAAATATAGGCAGAACTAAATATAGACTCTTTAAATACCAATATATACCCTATTAACTCTATAGAACTAAACCTTATTAATAAACTACTATAGGTAAACTATACGGCCCCTTCTCTATAGGAGTACCGCGAAAAGGCAAAGAACGTTTCTAGCCTATAGTCCCTTAAAAGTGGACTACTTAAGCACTATAAATGGCTAGTGGTAGTAAAGGAATAGAACTTATAGACTTAGCTTATTGCTAAAGTATATACCTAAGTCTCTATAGCCTACCCTAGAAAAAAATTGTCGGGAATAAGGCAAGTTGCCATCACGTGTCGCCGCGGCACTAGCGTGGCGAGGAGCCTTACGTTCCTCGCCCTTCCTCATTCCAATCAATAAGCTTTATTAACCAACATTACTGTAACCCTACTCAAGTAGTCGTTATTAGTAAGTCACCCTATGTAACTAATACTAATTAGTAGTTAAATACATAGTCAACTATAGAGCAGCTAGGTTTTTAAATAGAAGAAATAGTCTTATATAGGGGTGCTATATGCGCTTATATAGAATAGATCCTAGCGATACTATACTACCTTAAACTTGCGGAAAACTAGTAATAGAAGTGTCACTAAGTACTAGGAGATACTAAGTTGCGTCTATTACGCAGAACAACCGCGTTTATAAAAATTTAGTTAAGTACTTTAGGTTAGAAGTATTACTAAACCTAGGGTCCTAAGTTAACGTCTAAAACGCGTCAAATAATATCTTAAATTGCCTACCTTTTGACAGTAAACCTATAAGATCCTATAAAACCGAAAATCCTACCTACCTTTAACGTACGACACCCCGTTAATTCTATACCTACTATAGCGTTAACCTACCCAAAGAAGTATAAGGAAGATATTAACCCAAAGACATAAAATAAAGCTATAATTAACCTTGTAAACGCTAATAAATAAGACTTAAATGGATTTTTATTATACCATATAGCATATTATAAGGACAATAAATATAATAATACCGCGCTATAGGAATGTATAAAGGAGGACTTTGTTAAATAGATAAAGGAATTATAGGCCCCTATAAATAAGGATATTATATAGGACTTCCATAACTTTCTTTAGGAGAATAGAGTATTTATTCCTAAGGATGGGGGTACTATTAGAGATAATATTTAGGAGCAGGTTATTAACGTAAAAGAAGAGCATAAATAAACTCTATAAGAGATTAAGCACTAACTACGCACTATAAAGAAGCTTAACTTATAATAGAACCCAAGCAATATACCTCTAAAGATAAACCTACCTTTATCTTTAACTCCTCTGTATCTAATTTAACCTATAACCTTAACGTCGGATACTATACCCTAACAAGAGCAGGTATAGGATCCTATTACTTTACGATTTAATAACCTTTAGACTCCACTAACTAGACCTACATCCCCACTGTAGCCTATAATGCAACCCCTACCTCCTCTATCTTAATCTTAAATCAGAGGCAGTTTAAAATTGCTTATAGAGCTTGCGAAGCTCTATTTGGATTAAAAAAAGAAGTTTAGTAGGGAATTATATAATATTCTTAATTCGAAACTATATATCTTCTATAACTATTACTAGCAGGTAGGAATAGAGTCTAATTAATACTATAACGCCTATTCCGTTATACTTAAGGGCCAAGCTAGTACCTTCTATTATAATCGTTTAGTAGAAAAAGGATATAATTTTAACCGCATAATATATAAGTTAAGATACTACTTTAAAATAGAAGAGAATAAGTAGTAGTATATATTAGAATAGAGAGAGACTACCTTTTTAAGGATTATTGCTATAAACCCAGGTATCCCTCAGCTTAATTATCTTTAAAAGCTCTTTAATTAACTTTAGATAATTTAGCGTGGATTATCTAAATTATATTAAGAGGACTTTAGCCTATATAATTAAGTTATTAGCGCATGCTAAGGTGTTAAAGAATATAACCTTACTCTTTTTAATCCTGCAAATACTTATAAAGGAGTATATACTTAATTAAGATCTTCTATTAACACCGCTTTACGCTCTTAAGAAGTATAGTAATTTAACGCCTAACTCTAACCTACTTTAATTAACCTGCCTAACTAATATAATTATAACTAGACTAATTGAATATATAGTAGCCGGGGTAGGCAATACAGTAGAGGGTACAATTAACGACTATAAGGTAAAGGTGGAGGTCCTTATAGAGGTTTATTTTAAAGTAATTGCTAGAAGAAGTGCTATATTTATAAGAAACTAAATTGCTAGTTAACTAGGCATTCTCTTAATAAGCAAAAGGAGGCATATAATAAGTTTCGCCAGAGTATAAAAAATATTAAAAATTATAAAGTTATTACGGCCTACTTCTAAAGCTTCCTGGTTTAATATAAAGGCATAGAAGATCTTAAGGGTAAGGTTAATAAGGCTAAATAGCTCCTTATAGATATAGAAATTAAGGAGTACTTACCTAACTAATACTTCACTAAGTATAGTAAGGTAAATAGTATATAAACCGTTACTATTCTTAATAACTAATCTACGCTCTATTTTACTATAAAGTTAGATATCTTTAATAAGCTAAGGGAGAGTTCCGCGTTCTCCTTTAATAACAGATACTTGGTAAACGTCTTCTATAGTATTATACTAGATACTAGAGCCGCAAGAGTATCTATAGTAAGAGAACCTTAAGTTTAAGCCCTTTAGCAGCTTAATAGCTCTGTTTAGATTAACTATTTAACGGTAGGTTAATACACGATTCGTTTTAGTAAGGGTACTATAATCTCTCTTAGCACAATTAGGGCCTAAACCCCCTTAGGGTATATTACCTTTCACGTTATTCCTATAAATACCCTATTTTTATTTTGCATTAAAGATATAGACAAATTAGGCGTTAAGCTTAATAACCTTAAGGATATACTTATTTAGGGAAATAATTGGGTGCCCGTCGTGCGCAAGTAGGGTTACCCTTAGTTGCTCCTTTATTAACTAGAAAAAAGTATTACTTAAAGCCACCTAACTAAGTTAGAGTTACGTTAACTACACCGTTATTTTAGCCACCCATCTGTTTATTAATTGCTTAGGGTTCTTTAGTAAGTAGGCTATAAAGTTAAGGTTAAGGCAATTAAGTATCTTATAAAGTACTACTATTACTACCAAATAAACTAGAAGTCCCCTAGCCGATTTAAGTTCACCCTTAAAGATAACTACAACTTTAACTTCTATATTATTATTGACGTTATATATCTTAGCGGTAAGCTAGTACTCTAAGTTATTAACTTCTTAACCTCCTTCTAAGCCGCACGGTTCTTAAAGGATATATTAGCTAAGAACGTATAGGATACCCTTTAATTATACTAGATTAATATCTACCTAAAACCCCCTAATTAAATTGTCTATAACGTAGGGAAGAACTTCTTATCTATAGAGTTTTAACAATAGATAAAGGTAATAGTAATTAAGGTTAAGGAAGTCCTTATTAAGGTATATAATAACATTAAAAAAGTGGAGCGATATTATGTGCTATTACGCCGTATATATAAGATTATCTCTTTAAAACTAGAGAACGCTAGTAAAGAACTTACCTTATAAATAGCTATTAAAGCTATTAATAATTTCGCTAGCCCGGATAGACTTATACCTATATTACTAGTCTTTAGTGCCTACCTTTAAATAACTAATAATTCTTTACTATCTCCCTCTATTATATAATGAGCTAAGGCTATTTATAAGGTAATAAAGAAGGTGCGATGTCTCTATGCTATACGCTAGGTTAACAACGCACTAGGAATAAAAAATAGCCTAAATACCTTAACTACGCTTAATCTGCCACTCTAGTCTAAGGTACGCGTATAGCATAAAAAGGGAGGGTAGTTAGGCCTATATTAACTTATTATAATTAATAGTTAAACTTATACTATTTAGATACCTTACAGACCTACTTAATTCCGTTTAACTGTTATTAAGCCTTACTATAAAGATAATAGTTCTAAGCCTTTATAGGATACCCTAAAAGAGGCCCTAGAGAAGAACCATAATTAATATACTCTAGAAGGCGACTATAATTCTAATATAATTGTAGTAGATGCGCCGCAACTATAACGCAGTAAAGGTCGCCTAAAGGGATTATAAAATCGCCAATATCTTATTAATTTTAAAGAGTAATTTATTACCGCCATTAAGAATGGAGTTAAGCTATTAATAGCCTTTATAACAGCTAAGGAGAAGGCTAACTTTAAACTTGCAAAACAGCTTTAAAAGGAAGATTGTATTATAACTTTAGGAGCTCCTTTCTAAGTATCTAATAAGTAGGAGATCGATAGTCTTATTATAAGAGGAGTCTTTAAATTTAAGAAGTATAACCCTACTAAGTTTAATAAAGTTCGCATCTTTAAGTTAAGGATAGTTAATAAGATTAAGGGCAAAGCTACTGACGCCCTATTTAAGAAATTAAGGCTTATTATCTAAGGTTATAATAATAATGGTAAAGAGATAATTCTTATATAATCTTCTATAATTTAACAAGCTAGTTAGCGAGTTATTATTATATTAGTTCCCTCCTTAATAAAGAATGGAATGGCGGGTTATTTATAAGATATTACTTAAGCCTATACCTAATTAGAGACGCACCTTTAGCGCTTAATATTAGCATACCTTTTAGAGTAAATTCGCCACTAGTATCCTAAAGATACAATTATAGTTGTGCTTAAGCTATTATATAGAATTGCAGAGGTAGGAACTTATTGGTGGGCTACCTATAGCAAGCACTATAAAGAGAAGCTTTTAATAACTACTTCTATATTTAATCCCTACTTCCTTATTATAACTATAGGAACCCTATTTGGAATTATTAGTATATAAACTAATAATATAATTATTTTAGGAGACGACTAATTCTTAGCTCTTAAAGAGGATAAGCTAGTAAAGGCAAATCTTATAGTAAAGCTAAAGGAAAAGCTTAATTTAACAACACTATTACTTTTTAATAGATGCATCCTCTCCCTAAATAAGGATTCTATTGCTTTGCGCTAGAAGGGTTAAGATAAGAAAATTAATATTATTAACGTTAATTTCCTAAAGTAAGGATATGTAGAGCAACGCGCTTATAGAGCTTATATTGCTTCTATCTATTAACCTAAGGCTTTATTTAATCTCTCCGTTGCCGCCTAATACTAGAAACTAACTAAGGATGACGTTTTTGCCCTAAATAAACGTCTTTCCTAGTAAATAAACCATCTTAATTGGGGACTACTTTACGTGCCTATTAATCTTCCTACTGCTAAGCTCTTTATATTTATTAATAGATTGTTTATAAATAATAAAGATTTTAGCTCCTAGTTAGGATATAAAATTATTATTATAAACGAATTTATAGAAGAGAATAACTTTATAATCTATGGTAATCTTATCTATTAGAGCTTAACTAAGAGCAAGCGCGTTACCCAAAGTATTTTGGCGTCAGAAATATATAGAATAGTTGGCGAAGTTAATATAGCAATTACAATTAAAATTACCCTAAAAATAATTATAGATTAACTTAAACTTCTTGTTATCCCTATAATTATATGCACCGACTTATATTCCCTCTATAAGTATTTAGTTAAGCTTAGTACTATAAAGGAGAAGCGCCTTATAATTAATATTATAGCACTTTAGCAATCCTATAAGCGTTAAAAACTCTTTAAGATTTAATAGATTAATAGCTAAAATAACCTAGTAGATGCGATAACGAAGGCGAACCTAAATAAGGCACTAGAGACGTTTATTAATATAAATACTCTATATATACGAGTTAAAGGTTAGGTTAAAAGGGAGTCCCTAGAAATTTCTTAGTTACGTAAGGTCTTAAGATATCTAGGAACTTCAACTGGCGGTTAAAGTTATTTAATTAGTTAGATTCTCTTACTAAGACTTTTTAGGAGGGGGGATTTTATAAACCCTGACTTAACCTAGCCAATTAGGATTTTCTATCCCCGGGATGGAAAATTGCTATTGGCTCGCTTACTACTAGCGCCTTAGAGGCCCTTTAAACAAGATACCTACCTACAACTCCTAAGTAAGAGAGCTACGTGCTAAGAGGCAAATTTTGGGACAGCGAGACTTATATTACAATAGCAATAGTAAGTAAGGAGGATTTATATTTATTACAATAGTTAAGTAGTATTTATCTATAGATGGCAACTATAAAAGAAGAGTTGCTAGTGTCGGGAATAAGGCAAGTTGCTATCACGTGTCGCCGCGGCACTAGCGTGGCGAGGAGCCTTACGTTCCTTACCCTTCCTCATTCCAATTAATAAGCTTTATTAACCAATATCACTGTAACCCTACTCGAGTAGTCGTTATTGGTGAGTCACCCTGTGTAACTAACAAAAATATAATCTATAGAATTATTAGCGACCGCTACTACTAGCCTAGAATAATTATAAATATTAACCGCTATATACGGAACTGCAATAACTACTATAAATCTATAATTCTATAAAATAAAACCTTAGGATTATTAAAACCCCTTTTAATACCTAATCGCCCCTAGTAATATATCTGTTGGGAATAAGGCAAGCGGTCGTCACGTATCGTCACGTGTCGCCGCGGCACTAGCGTAGTAAGGAACCTTAGGTTCCTTACTTACCCCCTAATTCTTAACAATAAGCTTTATTAACCAACATCACTATAACCCTACTCGAGTAGTCGTTATTAGTGAGTTACCCTATATAACTAACACTAATCAGTGGTTAAATATACAGTCAACTATAGAGCAGCTAGGTTTTTAAATAGAAGAGATAGTCTTATATAGGGGTACTATATACGCTTATATAGAATGGATCCCGGCAATACTATACTACCTTAAACTTACGGAAAACTAGTAATAGAAGTATTACTAAGTACTAGGAGATACTAAGTTACGTCTATTATATAAAACAATTACGTTTACAAAGATTTAGTTAAGTACTTTAGGTTAGAAGTATTACTAAACCTAAGGTCCTAAGTCAATATCTAAAACGCGTTAAACAATATCTTAAATTGCCTACCTTTGGACAGTAAACCTACGAGATCCTATAAAACCGAAAATCCTGCCTACCTTTAATATATAATACCTTGTTAATTCTACCTACTATAGCATTAACCTATCTAAAGAAGTATAAGAAAGACATTAACCTAGAGATATAAAACAGAGCTATAATTAACTTTATAACCGCTAAGCAATAGAACCTAAATGAATTTTTAGTATACTATATAGAATACTATAAAGACAGCGAATATAATAATACCGCGCTATAGTATTATATAAAGGAGGACTTTATTAAATAGTGTCGGGAATAAGGCAAGTTGCCGTTGTATGAAGTATATTGCCGTTATATGTTGACGTGGCCCTAGCGTGGTGAGGAACCTTAAGTTCCTCACCCCTTTTCTCATTCCTATCAATAAGAATCAACTAATATTACTGTAACCCTACTCAAGTAGTTATTATTAGTAAGTCACTCTATATTTCTAATACTAATTAGTGGTTAAATATACAGTCAACTATAGAGTAGCTAGGTTTTTGAATAGAAGAGATAGTCTCGTGCAGGGGTGCTATATGCGCTTATATAGAATGGATCCCGGCGATACTATACTACCTTAGACTTGCGGAAAACTAGTAATAGAAGTGTTACTAAGTACTAGGAGATACCAAGTTGCGTCCATTATATAGAACAACCACGTTTACGAAGATTTGGTTGAGTACTTTAGGTTAGAAGTGTTACTAAACCTATAGTCCTAAAATTAACGTCCGAAACGCGTCAAACAACTACGTATATAAAGATTTGGTTGAGTACTTTAGGTTAGAAGTATTACTAAACCTATGGTCCTAAAGTTAACGTCCGAAACGCGTTAACAATATCTTAATTGCCTACCTTTTAATAGCAAACCTACGAGATTCTACAAAGCCAAAAACCCTACCTACCTTTGACGTACGACACCCCGTTAATTCTATACCTATTATAGCGTTAACCTACCTAAAGAAGTATAAGAAAAGCATTAACCCGGAGATATAGGACATAGATATTGACCCTGTAAACGCTAAGGAATAGGACCTAAACGGATTCTTAGTATACCGCATGGTATACTATACAGACAGTAAATACAACGATACTAAGCTATAGTGTTATATAAAGGAGGACTTTATTAAATGGATAAAGGAAATATAGGCTCTTGCGAAGAAGGACGTCGTATAAGACTTTCATAACTTCCTTTGGGAGAATAGAGTATTTGTCCCTATAGATAGGGGTGCCATTAGAAATAATATCTAGGAGTAAGTTATTAACGTAAAAAAAGAGCATAAATAGACTCCATAAGAGGTTAAGCACTAACTACGTACTAAAAGGAAGCTTAACTTATAATAGAATCCAAATAATACGCCAATAAAGACGCGCTCTAATTCCATTACTCTAGGTATAAGTTCTTATATTCTATATCTATCGCTTCTACCTCTATCTTTAGCTCCCTAGGATCTACTAATTTAACTAGTAACGTTAACTACTACCCCTTAAGAGTAAGCGTAAGATCCCCTTGCTTCGCAATTTAATAACCTTTAAACTCTACTACAGGAAGATTAGGTACCACGCCGTGTTCTACTAAGCCCTATATCTTTACTACAGCCTATAAAGCAATCCCTACCTTAATCTTTAATGCAATTTTAACGTAGTTTAATACTACTTAGAGGTACCTTAAAAATGCTTATAGAGCTTATAAAGCTCTATACGGACTAGGAGAAGAAGTTTAGTAGGGAACTATATAATATCCTTAATTCGAAGCTGCGTATCTTCTATAACTATTACTAGAAGATTAGACTAGAACCTAACTAATATTATAACGCCTATTCCGTTATACTTAAGGGCCGCGCTAGTACCTTCTATTATAATTATTTAGTAGGAAAAGGATATAATTTTAACTAAATAATATATAAGATAAGATGCCACTTTAAAACAGAAGAGAATAAGCAGTAATATATATTGGAGTGGAGAGAGACTACCTTTTTAAGAATTATTGCTACGAACCTAGGTGTCTTTTGGCTTAATTATCTTTAAAAGCTCTTTAATTAACTTTAGATAATTTAGTATAGTTTATCTAAATTATATTAAGAGGACCTTAGCCTACGCGATTAAGTTATTAGCGTATGCTAAGGTATTAAAGAATATAATCTCGCTCTCTTTAACCCTATAAGTACTTATAAAGGAGTATATACTTAATTAAGATCCTCTATTAGCACTACTCTACGCTCTTAAAAAGTATAGTAATTTAACGCCTAACTCTAACCTACCTTAATTAACCTAGCCAACTAATACGATTATAACTAGATTAATTAAACATATAGTAGACGTGGTAGGGGATACGGTAAAGGGTATAATTAATATTAACTATAAGGCAATTATAGAGGTCCTTGTGGAGGTTTACTTTGGAATAATTATTAGAAGAAGTGCTACGTTTATAAGAAGCCAAATTGCTAGTTAACTAGACACCCTCTTAATAGATGAAAGAAGGTATATAATAGGTTTTGCCAAAACGCACAAAACGTTAGAAACTAAGAGGTTACTATGGCCTACTTTTAAAACTTTCTAGTTTAATATAAAGGCGAAGAAGATCTTAAGGGTAAGGTTAATGAGGCTAAATAGCTCCTTATAGATATAGAAATTAAGGATTACTCTCCTAACTAATACTTTACTAAGTATGGTAAGGTAAATGGCATATAAACCATTACTATCCTTAATAACTAATTTACGCTCTATTCTATTATAAAGTTAGATATTTTTAATAAGCTAAAGGAAAGTTCCGTGTTCTCCTTTAATAATAGATACTCGGCAAACGTCTTCTATGGCATTATGCCAGATACTAAAGCCGTAGGAGTATCTATAGTAGGAGAGCCTTAAGTTTAAGCTCTTTAGTAGCTTAATAGCTCTGTTTAAATTAACTAATTAACAGTAGGCTAATATACAATTTACTTTAGCAAGAGTACTATAATCTCTCTTAGTACAATTAAGGTCTAAACCCCGTTAGGATATATTACTTTCCATATTATCCCCACAAATACCCCGTTCCTATTCTACATCTAAAATATAGATAAATTAGGTGTTAAGCTTAATAACCTTAAGAATATACTTATTTAGGGAGATAATTAGGTGCCCGTTGTACGCAAGTAGGGTCACCCTTAGTTGCTCCTTTAATAGCTAGAAAGGAGCGTTACTTAGAGCCACCTAACTAAGTTAGAGTTACGTTAACTACACCGTCGTTTTAGCCACCTATTTATTTACTAATTGCTTAGGGTCCTTTAACAAGCAGGTTATAAAGTTAAGGTTAAGGTAATTAAATATCTTATAAAGTACTGCTACCACTACTAAATAAACTAGAAGTCCCCTAGCCGATTTAAGTTTACTCTTAAAAATAACTATAACTTTAACTTCTATATTATTATAGATGTTATATATTTTAGCGGTAAGCTAGTACTCTAAGTTATTAACTTTTTAACCTTCTTCTAAGCTATACGCTTTTTAAAAAATATATTAGCTAAGAACGTATAGAATACTCTTTAATTATATTAGATTAATATCTACCTAGGACCCCCTAATCAAATCGTTTATAATATAAAAAAGAACTTCTTATCTATAGAGTTTTAATAACAGGTAAAGGCAATAATAATTAAGGTTAAGGAAGTCCCCGTTAAGGCATATAATAGTGTTAAAAAAGTAAAATAATATTATACGCCATTACGCCACGTATATAAGATTATTTCTTTAGAACTAAAGGGTACTAGTAAAGAGCTTATCCTATAAATAGCTGTTAAGGCTATTAATAATACCACTGGCCTAGATAGGCTCATACCTACGTTACTAGTCTTTAGCGCCTACCCTTAAATAACTAACAATTCTTTACTATCTCCCTCTATTATATAATAAGCTAAGGCTATTCGCAAGGCAATAAAGGAGGTACAACGTCTCTATGCTATGCGCTAGGTCAACAACGTATTAGGAATAAGAAATAGCCTAAACACCTTAACTATGCTTAATCTACCACTCTAATCGGAGGTACGCATATGGCGTAAAAAGGGAGAATAGTTAGGCCTATATAAACTTATTATAATTAATAGTTAAACTTACACTCTTTAGATGCCCTATAGACCCACTTAATTCCGCTTAATTATTATTAAGCCCTACTATAGGAATAATAGCTCTAAGCCTTTATAGAATACCCTAGAGGATACCCTAAAGGAGAACTATAATTAACGTGCTTTAGAAGGCGAAGGCGATTCTAATATAATTATAGTAGATATACCGTAACTATAACGCAGTAGAGGTCACCTAAAGGGATTACAAAATCGCTAATATCTTATCGATTTTAAAGAGCAATTTATTACCGCTATTAAGAATGGAGATAAACTATTAATGGCCTTTATAACAGCTAAAGAGAAGGCTAACTTTAAACTCGTAAAATAGCTCTAAAAAAAAGGCCGTATTATAACTCCAGGAGCTCCTTTTTAAGTATTTAATAAGCAGAAGATCGACGGTCTTATTACAAGAGGAGTCTTTAAATTTAAGAAATACGACCCTACTAAGTTTAATAGAGTCCGCATATTTAAGTTAAGAATAGTTAATAAAATCAAAGGCAAAGCTACTAATACCTCATTTAAGAAGTTAAGGCTAGTCATTTAAGGTTATAACAATAATAGTAAGAAAGTAATTCTTACACAATTCCCTATAATTTAACGAGCTAGTTAACAAGTTATTATTACGCTAGCTCCCTCCTTAATAAAGAATAGGATAGCGGTTTACCTATAAGATATTACTTAGGCCTACACCCAATTAGAGACGCGCCTTTAGCGCTTAATACTAGCATACCTTCTAGAGTAAATTCGCCACCAATATCCTAAGGATATAATTATGGTCGTACTTAAGCCATTATATAGAATTGCAGAGGCAGAAACTCATTAGTAGGCTACCTATAGCAAGCACTATAAGGAGAAGCTTTTAATAACTACTTCTATATTTAATCCCTACTTCCTTATTACAACTACAGGAACTCTATTTGGAATTATCGGCATATAAACAGATAATATAATCATCTTAGGAGACAACTAATTCTCAGCTCTTAAAGAAGATAAGCTAGTAAAGGTAAACCTTATAGTAAAGCTAAAGGAAAGACTTAACTTAGTAATACCATTACTCTTTAATAGATGTATCCTCTCCCTAAATAAGGGCTCCATTACTCTACGCTAGAAGGGTTAAGGCAAGAAGATTAATATTATTAACGTTAATTCTCTAAAGTAAGAATACGTGGAGTAACGCGCTTACAAAGCTTATATAGCTTCTATCTATTAACCTAAGGCTTCCTTTAATCTCTCTATTGCCGCTTAACACCAGAAATTAACTAAGGATAACGTTTTTACCCTAAATAAGCATCTTTTCTAGCAAATAAACCATCTTAATAGGGGACTACTCTATATGCCTATTAACCTTCCTACCGCCAAGCTCTTCGTATTTGTTAATAGATCGTTTATAAATAATAATGATTTTAGCTCCTAGCTAAAATATAAGATTATTATCACAAATAAATCTACTAGAAAGAATAACTTTATAATCCACGGTAACCTTATCTATTAGAGCTTAACTAAAAGTAAGCGTATTACTTAAAGCGTTCTAGCGTTAGAGATATATAGAATAGTTAGCGGAGTTAATATAGCAATTATAATTGGAACTACCCTTAAGATAATTATAAACCGGCTTAAACTTCCCGCTATCCCTATAATTATATACACCGACTTATATTCCCTCTATAAGTATTTAGTTAAGCTTAGTACTATAAAGAAGAAGTGTCTTATAATTAATATTATAGCACTTTAGTAGTTCTATAAGCGTTAAGAACTTTTTAAGATCTAATAGATTAATAGCCAAGATAACCCAGTAGATGTAATAATAAAGGCAAACCCAAACAAGGCACTAGAGACGTTTATTAATATAAATACTCTATATATATAAGTTAAAGGTTAAGTTAAGAGGGAAATTTAGAGAAGTTAAGATTTTATAGAACTTTAACCGCCGGTTAAAGTTGTCTAATTAGTTAGATCCTTACTAAGAGCGCCACGCCTAATTAATTTAAGTAGTAGTGTAAACTTCTACTAACTAATTAGGATTTTCTATGCCCGGTATAGAAAATCGCCATTAGCTCGCTTACTACTAGCGTCTTAGCAGCCCACCTGTCTTTACATTATCCACCAAATTCTACCAACTACCGCATTATTATATATCGTCTGGTTTTATTATATATTATCTGGTTTTATTATATATTATCTGGTATTATTATATACTATCTGTTTGTATATATATATATAGCAACCATAAAAAAAAGAGTTGCCAGTATTAGGAATAAGGCAAGTTGCCGTCATATAAAGCATATTGCCATCACGTGTTGACGTGGCCCTAGCGTGATAAGGAACCTTAAGTTCCTCACCCCTTTCCTCATTCCTATTAATAAGAATCAACCAACATTACTGTAACCCTACTCGAGTAGTCGTTATTAGTAAGTCACCCTATGTTTCTAATAAATAGATAAAGGAAATATAGGTTCCTATAAATAAAGATATCGTATAGGACTTCTATAACTTCCTTTGGGAGTATAAAGTATTTGTCCCTATAGATAGGGGTAGTATTAGGGACAACATTTAGGAACACGTTATTAATATAAAGGAAGAGCATAAATAGACTCTATAAGAGATTAAGCACTAACTACGCACTATAAAGAAGCTTAAATTATAATAGAACCTAAGTAATACACCACTAGAGACGCGTTTTAACTCTATTGCTCTAGGCACAAGTTCTAACGTTCCATATCTATCGCCTCCACCTCTATCTTCAACTCCCCTATATTAACCAGCTTAACCTATAGCCTTAATTAATAACCCCCAATAAGTATAAAATCCCCTTACTTCGCGGTCTAATAACCTTTAAACTCCGCTAACTAGATCTATGTTACCATTGCAGCCTATAATATAATACAGCCAAACACTAATTAGAGGCACCTTAAAAATGCTTACAGAGCTTATAAAGCTCTATTTAGAACAAAAGAAGAAGTTTAGTAGAGAACTATATAATATCCTTAATTTAAAGTTACGTATCTTCTATAACTATTGTTAGAAGGTTAAACTAAAACCTAATTAATACTATATTACTTATTTAGTTATGCTTAAGGGCCGAGCTAGTACCTTTTATTATAATCGTTTAGCAGGAAAAGGATATAATTTTAACCAAATAATATATAAAATAAGATGCCACTTTAAAATAGAGAAGAATAAGTAGCAGTATATATTAGAGTAGAGAGAGACTACCTTCCTAAAAATTATTGCTATAAACCCAGGTGCCTCTCAACTCAATTATCTTTAAAAGCTCTTTAATTAACTCTAGATAATTTAGCGTAGTTTATCCAAATTATATTAAAAGGACTTTAGCCTACGCGATTAAGTTATTAGCGCATACTAAGGTATTAAAGAATATAATCTAACTCTTTTTAACCCTATAAGTACTTATAAAGGAGTGTATACTTAATTAAGATCCTCTATTAGCACCGCCCTACGCTTTTAAAAAGTATAGCAATTTAACGCCCAACTCTAACCTACTTTAATTAACCCGGCCGACTAATATAATTATAACTAGACTAATTAAATATATAGTAGTTGTGGCAGGGGATATAATAGAGAGTATAATTAATGTTAACTATAAAGCAATTATAGAGGTCCTCGTGGAGGTTTATTTTGCAACAATTGGTAGAAGAAATGCTATGTTTATAAGAAGCTAAATTACTAATTAACTAAACACCCCCTTAATAGACGAAAGGAGGTATATAATAAGTTTCGCTAAAGCGCATAAAATGTTAGAAACTAAGAAGTTACTATAGCCTACTTCTAAAACTTCCTGGTTTAATATAAAGGCGAAAAAAATCTTAAGGGTAAGATTAATAAGGCTAAACAGCTCCTTATAGATATAGAAATTAAGGACTACTCTCCCAACTAATACTTTACCGAGTATAGTAAGGTAAATGGCACATAAACCGTTACTATCCTTAATAACCAATCTACGCTCCATTCTATTACAAGGTTAGATATCTTTAATAAGCTAAAGAAAAGTTCCGCGTTCTCCTTTAACAATAGATACTTAGTAAACGTCTTTTATAGTATTATACCAGATACTAAAGCCGTAGGAGTATTTATAGTAAGAGAACCTTAAGTCCGAGCTCTTTAGTAGCTTAATAGTTCTGTTTAGATTAACTAATTAATGGCAGGCTAATATACAATTTGCTTTAGCAAGGGTACTATAATCTCTCTTAGCACAATTAAGGTCTAAACCCTATTAGGATATATTACTTTCTATATTATTCCTATAAATACCCTATTCCTATTCTACATCCAAAATATAGATAAATTAGGTGTTAAGCTTAACAACCTTAAGAATATACTTATTTAGGAAGATAATCGGGTGCCCGTTATACGCAAGTAGGGTTACCCTTAATTACTCCTTTAATAGCCAGAAAGAAGCGTTACTTAAAGTTACTTAACTAAGTTAGAGCTACGTTAACTATATTATTATTTTAGCCACCTATCCGTTTACTAACTGCTTAGGGTTTTTTAATAAGCAGGTTATAAAGTTAAGGTTAAGGCGATTAAATATCTTACGAAGTACTGCTATTACTGCTAAATAAACTAGAAGTCCCCTAGCCAATTTAAGTTTACCCTTAAAGACGATTATAACTTTAACTTCTATATTATTATAGATATTATATATTTTAGCGGCAAGCTAGTACTCCAAGTTATTAATTTCTTAACCTCCTTCTAAGCCGCACGCTTTTTAAAAGATATATTAGCTAGGAACGCATAGGATACTCTTTAATTATACTAAATTAATATCTACCTAGGACCCCCTAATTAAATCGTTTATAATATAGAAAAGAACTTCTTATCTGCGGAGTTTTAATAATAGGTAAAGGCAATAACAATTAAGGTTAAGGAAGTCCCTATTAAGGCATATAATAGTGTTAGAAAGGTAAAATAATACTATATACCATTATACCACGTATATAAGATTATTTCTTTAAAACTAAAGGGTGCTAGCAAAGAGCTTATCCTATAGATAGCTATTAAGGCTATTAATAATACCGCTAGCCTAAATAGGCTTATACCTACGTTGCTAGTCTTTAGCGCCTACCCTTAAATAACTAACAATTCTCTACTATCTCCCTCTATTATATAATAAGCTAAGGCAATTCGCAAGGCAATAAAGGAGGTGCGATGTCTCTACGCTACGCGCTAGGTTAACAACGCACTAGGAATAAGAAATAGCCTAAATACCTTAACTACGCTTAATCTACCACTCTAATCTAAGGTACGCGTATGGCGTAAAAAGGGAGGATAGTTAGGCCTATATAAACTTATTATAATTAATAGTTAGACTTATACTCTTTAGATACCCTATAGACCTACTTAATTCTATTTAACTATTATTAAGCCTTATTATAAAGATAACAGTTCTAAGCCTTTATAGGATACTCTAGAAGATACCCTAGGAGATGCCCTAGAGGAGAACCACAATTAACGTGCCCTAAAAGGCGACTACGACCCTAATATAACTATAGTAGATACGCCGCAACTATAACGCGGTAGAGGTTGCCTAAAAGGATTATAAAACCACTAACACCTTATCGATTTTAAAGAGTAACTTATTACTACCATTAAGAATAGAGTTGAGCTGTTAATGGCCTTTATAATAGCTAAAGAGAAGGCTGACTTTAAGCTTATAAAATAGCTCTAAAAGGAAGGCCGTATTATAACTCTAGAAGCTCCTTTCTAAGTATCTAATAAGCAGGAGATTAACAGTCTTATTATAAGAGGAGTCTTTAAGTTTAAGAAGTATAACCTTATTAAGTTTAATAGGGTTCGCATATTTAGGTTAAGAATAGTTAATAAGATTAAAGGTAAAGCTACCAATACCCCATTTAAAAAGTTAAGGCTAGTTATTTAAGGTTATAACGATAANNGTAAGNAAGTAATTCTTANGNAATNCCCNANAATTTAACNAGCTAGTTAGCGAGTTATTATTACGCTAGCTCCCTCCTTAATAAAGAATAGAATAGCGGTTTATTTGCGAAATATTACCTAGGCCTATACCCAATTAGAGACACGCCTTTAGCGCTTAATACTAGTATACCTTCTAGAGCAAATTCGCCACCAATATCCCGAAGATACGATTATAGTTATACTTAAGCCACTATATAGAATCGCAAAGGTAGGAACTTATTAATAGGCTACTTATAGTAAGCACTATAAAGAGAAGCTTTTAATAACTACTTCTATATTTAATCCCTACTTCCTTATTACAGCTATGGGAACTCTATTTAGAATCGTCGGCATATAAATAGATGATATAATTATCTTAGGAGACAACTAATTCTTAGCTTTTAAAGAAGATAAGCTAATAAAGGCAAATCTTATAGCAAAGCTAAAGGAAAGACTTAATTTAATAACACTATTACTCTTTAATAGATGTATTATTTCCCTAAATAAGGATTCCATTGCCCTACGCTAGAAAGGTTAAGGTAAGAAGATTAATGTTATTAACGTTAATTCTCTAAAGCAAGGATATATAGAGCAACGCGCTCGCGAAGCTTATATAGCTTCTATCTATTAACCTAAAGCTTCCTTTAATCTCTCTGTTGCCGCTTAATACTAAGAACCAACTAAGGAGGACATCCTTGCCTTAAATAAGCGTCTTTTCTAGCAAAGGAGCCATCTTAATTAAGGACTGCTCTACGTGCCTATTAACCTTCCTACTACCAAGCTTTTTGTATTTATTAATAAATTGTTTATAAATAATAAAGATTTTAGCTTCTAGCTAGGATATAAGATTATTATCGCGAACGAATCTACCGGAGAGAGTAACTTTATAATCCACGGTAATCTTATCTATTAGAGCTCAACTAAAAGTAAATATATTACTTAAAGCGTTCTAGCGTTAGAGATATATAAAATAGTTAGCAGAGTTAATATAGTAATTGCAATTAGAACTACCTTAAAGATAATTACAGATTAACTTAAACTCCCTATTATCCCTATAATTGTATACACCGACTTATATTCCCTCTATAAGTATTTAGTTAAGCTTAGTACCATAAAGGAGAAGCGCCTTATAATTAATATTATAGCACTTTAGTAGTCCTATAAGCGTTAAGAACTCTTTAAGATCTAATAGATTAATAGCTAAGATAACCTAGCAGATATAATAATAAAGGTAAACCTAAATAAGGCACTAGAGACGTTTGTTAATATAAATACTCTATATATATAAGTTAAAGGTTAGGTTAAGAGGGAAATTTAAAGAAGTTAAGATCTTATAAAACTTTAACCGCCGGCCGAAGTTATCTAATTAGTAAGATTCTTTGCCAAAAGCGCCACGCCTAATTAATTCGGGTAGCGGTATAGAGTTCTGCCGACGCTATTCGTTAAGCTAGCCAATTAGGATTTTCCATCCCTAGGATAGAAAATCGCTATTAGCTTGGCTAAGAGCGGGTAAACGGAACTAATATCTTTTGCACGAACTCGTACATCTACCTATACTACCTATTCCCCTTTATTTCTTCTTCTTCTTTTCCTTAGCTTTGTATCTTTATATATTAGCAATCTATAAGTATATATAGATGGCAACTACAAAAGAAGAGTTGCTAGTGTCGGAAATAAGGCAAGCGGTCGTCACGTGTTATCACATGTTGCCGCGGCACTAGCGTAGTAAGGAACCTTAGGTTCCTTACCTACCCCCTAATTCTTAACAACAAGCTTTATTAACTAATATCACTATAACCCTACTCGAGTAGTCGTTATTGGTGAGTCACCCTATATAACCAATAATATCTCTATAGACTTTTATAAGCTACCTCTAGACCATAACAGATATAATATAGTTATAATTCTAGTTAACCGTTTTAGTAAGCGCCTATTCTTAATTCCCTATTATAAGAATATTAATGCTAAAGAGGTAGCCTAACTATATATCTACTATATCTATTAAATTTACGGACTACTAGATACTATTATATCTAACCATAGGCTATAGTTTATATTAGCCTTTTAGAATAAGTTTACCTAGATCTTAGGTATTAAGCTAAAGCTTTTTATAGTATATTACCCCTAAATAGACGGTTAAATAGAGATTATAAACTAATACTTAAACTAGAGACTCCGGCCTTTTATTAACTACTTCTAGGATAACTAGGCCGAACTATTACCCTTAATAAACTACACTTAAGCAACTCTACCCTATAACTCTACTAGATTTGCCCCTATTTAACTAGAAATAGGTTACTTACCCTATATAAGCTTTAACTAAGAAAGACTAAAAGGGCCCTAGATTATATATAAAAAACTATCTTATAAGGAAGCCTAGCAGTACGCTAAGCGCTTAGAAGAAGCTTAGAAAGTAGCCTATATAAACCTAAAAAAGGCTTAAAAATTAATAAAATAGTAAGTAAATAAGCATAGGCGCGAGCCTAACTTTACTATAGGTAATATAGTCTAGGTTATAATAAAGAACTAAAAGATAGAACGGCCTAGCTATAAGCTAGACTATAAGATAGTAGGACTATATAAGATTTTTAATAAAGTAGGCAACTTATATAAGGTTAAGCTCCTAGACTTAATTAAAGTTTACCCTATTTTTTTACCAGATAAGCTATAGAAAGCTATAAATAACCTACTGCCCGGATAAAAGAATAAACCTCCCCTACTAATTTAAGTTAATGGTAATAATAAATAGGAAATTAAAGAAATGCTAGCCTATAAACTTATAAAGGGAATATTAAAGTATTATATTAGTTAGAAAGGATATAACCTAGACCTTATTTAGTACCCTATATAAAACTTTATAGATAGTCCCTATAAGCTCTAAAAGTTTTATAGCTATTACTCTAATAAACCCGGACTACTAAAGTACCTAAATAAGTAGATAGAATGCTAGTATAATAAAGATAATAAGCTACTAGAAGAATATAAGAATAAAAACACCCTAGAAATTTCTTAGTTATATAAGGTATTAAAATATCTAGGAACTTTAACCGGCGGTTAAAGTTATCTAATTGGTTAGATTTTCTTGCTAAGACTTTTAGCGATAAAGCCTAAGGGCAGGCTTTTTTAGAGGGGGGGGTAATGTTACGGCAGAACTGGCAGTGAACCTTCAAACCGGAAAAGTAACCGTCCGACCTCCAACCGGGCTTAGACCGCCCAGCCCACGCGCGCTTAGGCCAAATCTCAACGTTGCCACTAAAGATAAGCCCCTTTCTCGGAAAAGTTAGTAAAATTCTATATACGGCTTAGTTAGTGCCTAGAAATATCTAGTACGCCTCAACATAAGATAGGGTAGGGGGTTAGGCTTAATTGAGATAATATGCCATATTTTATAGATTTTCCGAGAAAAAAATCTACGTTTAGTATTTTTTTCTACTACCTACTAGACTGTTACCATAGAACCTAGCGCCAGGTTTCTAAAGACATATAATTACTAGTAAAATTAGCTTAAAGCTTCTTTAAGACCGAAAAGTAACCGTCTGGTAACCGTCCGGTAACCGTCCGGTAACAGTCCAGTAGGGGTCTAAGGGTAGTAAAAGTAACCGTTCTTAAGGGGTGCTACCGAGAATTTAGCTTTATATGCTAGAATTTCCGAGAAAATATTAAAAGCGGGNATGCGCCGCAGGCACGATTTTTTTTANATAGACAGAGCTCTNTGTAGAGCTTCGATAGAGCTCTATTTTAAACTTTAATAGAGCTCTATTTTAAGCTTTGATAGAGCTCTGTTTAGAGCTTTAATAGAGCTTCGTCTAGAACTTCGATAGAGCTCCGTGTAGAGCTTTAGTAGAGCTCCGTGTAGGGCTTTGGTAGAGCTCTATATAGAGCTTTGGTAGAGCTTCTGGCAGAGCCTTTGGTAGAGCTCCGTACAGAGCTTAGAAGAGCTCTACGCGGAGCTTTAGTAGAGCTCTATGCGGAGTCTTGGCAGAGCTTCTGGCAGAGCCTTTGGTAGAGCTCCGTACAGAGCTTCGGTAG